>NC_056725.1:485642908-485760603 GCF_019279795.1 Protopterus annectens | reverse complement strand
TTTCTTGGGACATTTAGGTATTTCAGTTACGGAAATAACCGATTCAGGCTACAATTACATTAAATACGGAAATCATTATGACCTACACTCTTCGCACACTTCCCGCTTTTAATGCTTTATTTCGAACACGTATGCCAATACAGGGACTGCCTCGCAAAGTGGGACGGTTGGTGACCTTAGTCGCTACTCCTATGTCGGTGCGGCGTGCTGACATGCTGCTGTACACCTTCTCTGACTATGCACACTCACAGTACATTGCTGTACGGACACGGTATTACGCGTATCCTTTGTTCCTTGGACAGGTACATTTCGGCCGTGGGTTTTATTTGCTTCTCTGTTTAGTTGGGACGGGTACTTTGTTGCATACTCTGTGGACATTTCATTCTGCACGGGCCATGGCTGCAGCCATTTCTATTCTGGGCGGACTATGGCAGACAGCACGTTAGGTTGCTCTTCGCCTGCCTGCTTAAACACGCCTACTGACGCATCCTACTTGGGCTCGCTCACGTACACTACGCACATGCCTGTGGTTACGGTGCACTCTCATTAATATGCATATGGCGCTACTGCGCCGGCTATGCAATGCACTGCCGGCGCAAGCCTTACGCCGGCCTTGCGCCGAGCTTCATGAATCCCGGGGACAGTCTATCCCAATGTTTCTCCAGCCCCTCAATTACCTCATCTTCCGCTTGTGTATCTCAAAGAAACAAACTTTATCCACTTATGGTTTGCTCACTCACTTGTTTTTGTTCCTTTTTATTTTATCAGGTTTATCTAATACAGCATCTTCTTGTTTTGATTCACCTTCTTCCTGTGTACAATTAACACAATCATTTCTCAACACATATATGCAAATAATGCTTCAGTTTAAGTTTGTCTCCTCTTCTGACATCAATTGAATCTCTGTTTCCTTCAGTTTTTAATTAGATGACCTGAATCTCCATATGAATGACATGTTCCAGACAGCAGAGCATATTGCAATATGGTTCCATGTAAACAAACAGTCAACAGCATTCTGCAAAGGAATAATTTGTTTTCCTTTCTTTAACTATTAAATTGCCCCATGCCTCCCTACCACAAATCTATATTCCTGTAGGGTTACCACCTGTCCCTCTTTACAAGGGACAGTCCCTCTTTGGGCAGTTATGTCCAGTGAAAAAAACCTAAAAAATCGTAAATGTCCTGATATTTTAGGATAAATATATTTCCTAAGTTTTCTTTAGTAGTTGCATAAAACAGCTATTTTGTATATGAAACACCTAAATGTTATATGAAATAGCATAAGCAACTCAAATGCTACAAGAATGAGATTTTATTTTGGCAAGAAAGTGAAGTTTTGTCCTTTGTACTGGCCGTGGGTATGTTTTGTCCTGCAATATCTCACATTTCTACAAAAAATGTCCCACTTTGGGCATTTGAAAAGGTAGCAACCCTATATTCCTGAAATGTATTTCAGATACTTACCTATTTTTTAAAACTGCCTAATTATCTAAATTTCTAAAATATCTGTTCTAAAATATAAAACTGCCATTTTACATTTCCTACAGACATTTCCTGCACCACAAACTCTAAAAATTGTTGTCATTGTAATTGGATAGAAAAATGCAAATTTCACTGCTGCTTCAATGTTTTTAAAGTTTAGATTTATGTCGCCCAATTCTGAGATGCATGATGTAATGCAATGCATTGTTGAAGCTGCAATCCTATATAGCTGTATTAAACTGTCCTAAACAGTATATATCAAAATCATCCTTTATTTGGAAAAAATACTTACTAGACCCGACTCCTTTGTAAGACAATAGTTTGTTTTTGCCTCTCCTTAGTTATTTATTTATTTAACTTTTTGTTATTTCTCTTTTTTTCACCCACTAGTTCCTAGCTTGCCATTTTCTGATGGGTAGTTCATTTGCTAGCTCTTTTTAAGGCTTAGATGCTATATTGACTAATTGCTTTGTATTAGTATTTTATTTTTTCTTTCTATTTCTCTCTGATACAAAGTCTCAAATACTCCATATACCATACTTACTCTTTTTACTGTTCTAAATACTTATGCCTTTGTTTTTTTAGTGACTTAATCCTGAAAATTTTAAAATCTTAAAAATACACAGCAACTGCTTCTAGTGCTTTACCGATGAATTTATTTATTTATTTGTTTATTTACTGACCTTTGATTACCAGGAAAGTCTGACTGGGTAGGAAAGCTCCAAATTATTACAAAACATTTTAAGAACAATAATTTTGCAATCTTCAAAAATAAAACAAAAACATCTACTGTTTAAATAATTATTACAAATTAGTGATAATATAAAACATTGGTTAAGAACTGATAAAAGTTATATGACAATCATGACATATTTATAGAAATTTTAGACAGTTTGTAGAGAAATTAAACGTAAGTTAGTCTAATACAAATAGGAATTGCAATATGAAGTGAGGAAAAAAAAAACAGGCTTATATTTAGGGAGAAAGTCAGGGAAAAAGAATTTGGTATAGAAGTAAGGAAGTAAATAATGAAGGGAGAGTAAGGAGGTATAAGGAATGAAAAGGTATTTATTTACATGTAAGGATATAATTTATTCTGGTTCTGAGCAAGGAGAGAGACACATTTTAGTTAGGAAGACTTTCAGAGTGGTTTTAAAGGATGGGAGGGAGGGTATTGACCTGATGGATACAGGTAAGGAGTTCTAGGCCTTAGCAACCTTGAACGAGTACATACAATGCCCAGCAGATTGCATAGGTTTGTAGATGGACAGGAGTTTTTGGTCACTGATTCACAATGACTGACTGGGAACATAGTTGTGTAGAGTGCTTTTTAGTTCTGGACAGGCAGATGGATGCTGGATAATTTTATGTGTGGTAAGAATAAATGTATATGTTAGTTGATGAGGTAGTGCTAACCATTTTAGGCTTTTTAGTGCTAAACATTGATGGTTTCTAAAAGGGATATTTACTGCAAATTTAGCAACTTTGTTATGACATTGTTCAAGTTTTAATTTTTGTGAAGCCTGGAGGTTAGTTAGGATAGGATCATGATAAAAGAGAGTGGGGAGATGATAAGTACTAGCAAGTGTAGTTTTAGTTGTATAAGTGAGAAAATATTTAGTTCTGTAAAGCATCCCTAGTTTTTGATGAGTTTTTATATGCAATTTTATATATGCAGGTGAAATCTAAGCTTATCATCCAATATCACCCCTAATAATTTTCGAGGAGAAGTGACTTCAATGGTTATATTATCAAGAGAGAGGACTTTAAATTTTATTTTTTCATGAGAGTGGGATTTGGGAAAAAAAGTATTAGTTTGGTCTTTTTTTGGGCTAAGCACGTGAGTTATGAAGCCATGTTTCAATGGCTGTTAAAGCTTCCTGAGTAATCTTTTCGAGGTGTACTATGTTGTCAGATGTGCAAATGAGAGTGGAATCAACTAAGTATTGTATTCGGGTGGTCTCTTGTGTGCATGTATAGAGGGTGTTGGTGAAAATGATAAAAAGGAGGGACCAAGAATAGAGACTTGTGGTACATCACATATGGCTGAGAGATAATGAGAGAGCATGGAGTGCCATTTTACTGACAGATACCTACTAGACAGGTAGGTTTTGAACTGCAGAAGTGCAGGCTGAGAGCAAGATCTAGTGAGGACATTTGAAGTAGAGGTTTGTAGTGAAAAACTGTATCGAAGGCTTTATACAAGTCTAGAAATAGGGAAGAGACTAGTTTGCTGTTACATTTTCCCAGGACTCAACAACCATATCTGAATCATGCCGTTGCTCAAACAGAGAGCTATGGCTATCTAATGTTATTTAGATAGTGTTTGTGTGTATTGATTGGGGTATTTACTTTAAATAAGTATTTTATACACCTTTTTGACAACATTATAGAAATAATATTTAGTTAAAAGACAAATGCAATGGGTTGACCCTAGAATGTGTATTAATTCAGCTAGAATTATTTTATTTTATTTATATATTAACTTCATGTAATATATTTTTATATATATGTATTTGTATTTCAAATGTATTGGCTTATCAACATATTTAATTAACCAAGGTGTGTGATAGGTGAATTTGAATGTGTAAAATATTTATAAGTGTTTGTGATGTAATGCTCCCTGTACTCTGAAGAAGCCATTGATTTTTATATGGTGAAAGCGCTTAGTATTGTGGAGCTTGTCGAGAGCTTTGTCAATAAACAGCAGTTGGTGCAGTCCGTATTCTTTTTGTTTTTTACAAGTTCATACCCTTTTGGGTTGTGTGGTCTGTTTTAGTTTGTTGTTATCCCTAGCATTATTGATAGTATTATTTTATCTGTACTGTACTCATAAAGTGTCACTTTTGTAAATGATGTATGTACATAAATTGTTACTTTTTTAAACTATGTATGTCCTCTAGTGGAACATTTCACCCTGGGCCTCTACTGAAAAAGGGCTCTGCCTCAATCAGACTTTCCCAGTCAACAAATGTCAAATAAATAAATAAATAAAAATAAACAAGCTAGAAGGACAGTACTAGTACTATGGGAAGGATGGAAGCTATGTTGTGTAGCAGATAAAAGTTCATCATGCAGGAAATAGTCTTATCTATTGTTTCTGAGTACTTTTTCAAGAAATTTGGTCAGGGGGAAATACAATTTCTATAGTTATAAAGTTATTAATGCTTGTTGAATTTCCTCCTTTGTGCACACTGGTAATGTGTGACTTTTTAGTATGATTGCTAAGCATTCTGAAGTTTTCAAGATATTAAGGTGTTTTATATTTTAGCCATTCACTCCATGCTTTTTCTTTATCCTGCGTTAGCATTCTATTGTTTTTGTATAGCCAAATTGCATTATTTGTTTTAGTCTCTTTCTTCTAGGAAGTGCAAGGCTATGTAAGATATTTAGAAAAGTTGTATTGAATTCATTTACAGTATCATCTAACGGGAGGATGTCTAGAAAGTTCCAGATAATAGACGATAGTGAAGTAATGAACATTTCGGCGTTAAACTTAGAAAGATTGCATGCTATTTTACACATACGCTGTTTAAGTTATTGTGTGAGATGTCTGGATGCATAGATGGATACATGATCACTGAGAGAGTCTGACATTGTACCTGTAGTGCTGTATTTACTAGGGTCTGATAGTAGGATCTAGTCTAATATGGAATATGATGTCTTGCTATAATATGTGAGGCTATTAATTAGTTGTGTGAAAACATAAATATTCATGCTAGATGTAGGGGAGTTAAGAGTTTATGTCCAACCAACTGACATTCACATCACCTAGTAGTATTTTTTCTTGTGGAAATGTTATGGATATCCAGTGTAGGATATCTTCCAGTATAACTGTATTGTCATGAGGAGGATATAAAGAACAGTAATACATATTTGTTTATATTTTTTTATTTTGAGGAAAGCAATAATAAGTTCTGTTGAACTGAATTTTGGTGTTGGTTTGTTGTAAGGGGAGATGTGGTCATATTATAACTGTAAGCAATCAGTTTATAGTACAAAGCAATTAACAAATATGAAGTAAAACACATTTTTGGTTATTTCCTGATGCTACTTAACTAGCATATGCTGTATAGTCTACTGGTCAAGAAAAAGGGGAGAGTGGTCAACCTAGTATGAGGTCCTTAGAGTGCACATATTATTTCACAGAAACTTTCAATCACAGAGCAGACATGTATTGGACTGATTAAAGTTAACAGACAGCAAAGTACTTTATGATAAATGTGCTTACATTATCACACAATGACAACGTAATCACTAAAGACTGTACAGCAAAGGTAACTTGTCCCGGTCCCCTTCAATAATACACATCACACCAAATGACATTTGGTGACCTTTATTAAATTTCCATAACATAGCTTTGATCACCAACTTTATTAATTACAACTATTCATGATATAATTGATTCTAAATACAGCATAACATCCTTGTAATGTTAATCAGGGCAGCGTACCTATTCACCCTGCCCCAGTAAGCAGCGTCCATACCTCTACTCACTTTACTTACGAAGCAGCGTCCCATCTCACTTCATACACCATTCATTGTAATATTAATCAGGGCAGCGTACCTACTCACCCTGCCCAACAAGTAGGGTCCATAACTCTGCTCGCTTACTTTACTTATGAAGCAGCGTCCCATCTCACTTCATACACCATTCATTGTAATGTTAATCAGGGTAGCGTACCAACTCACCCTGTTCAACAAGCAGGGTCCATACCTCTGCTCGCTTACTTTACTTATGAAGCAGCATCCCAGCTCACTTCATACACCATCCATTGAATTACTTTCCACCAAATAAGTACCATCCTTACCTCCGCTTGCTTATCTATTGAGCTAGCTTCCTCCAACTACTCATTTCCTTTCCCCAGATCCTTGAAATGAACATCCAGACATCAGAGGGGGAACAGAAGAGGGCAAGACTATCTCTCTTCTCTGTCTTCCCACACTGACAAATAACCCTACTCCCCACCAATGAAGAGAGGGAGGGTGGGTAGCAAGTTCACTCCAAAATGTGATTACTTAACCCAACTACACTAGACTAAAACCTCTTAAGCCCCTCCCCATCCTTATCTCATTTCCTCCCAAGCATCCCTGCCTCCACTTAACCCTTTCACCTCCCCAACCCACTTAACTCTCCCTAATATTAACTTAACACCCCCCATGAAGATGTCCCGGGACAACTTAGTTTGTTGCCAAACTTCATTTGTTCTGGTCCCCTTCAATAACACACATCACACCAAATGACATTTGAAGACCTTTATTAAATTTCCATAACATAGCTTTGATCACCAACTTTATTAATTACAACTATTCATGAGATAATTGATTCTATATACAGCATAACATCTTTGTAATGTTAATCAGTGCAGCGTACCTACTCACCCTGCCCCAGTAAGCAGTGTCCATACCTCTACTCACTTACTTTACTTATGAAGCAGTGTCCCATCTCTCTTCATACACCATTCATTGTAATGTTAATCAGGGCAGTGTAGCAAGTCACCCTGCCCAGCAAGCAGGGTCCATACCTCTGCTCGCTTATTTTACTTATGAAGCAGCATCCCAACTCACTTCATACACCATCCATTAAATTACCTTCCACCAAATAAGCACCATACTTACCTCAGCTTGCTTATCTATTCAGCAGGCTTCCTCTAACTACTCATTTCCTTTCCCCAGATCCTTGAAATGAACATCCAGACATCAGAGGGGGAACAGAAGAAAGCAAGCCTATCCCCCTTTTCCGCCAACCAGCCTGACCAGGCTGTTAATAGATTCATAGATTCATAGATTAGTACTTGGCTAACTGCCAATGCGAGACATTTTAAGCCTAGCCAATTATCCCCTGTGAGATTCAAACCCTGTAACATTAGGTTTGTAAGGCAAACACCTTAACCATTAGGCCACCCTCCCAACCCCCCTCCCTTCTACCCAAATTTGTTCAATCCACTTCCCATAAAGGAAAGGGGCAAGCCAAACATCATTTGGTGTACCCATCATCTGTAAAGCATCTTAGAATCCCATCATAAACCCCTTTGCCATGCCATCACTGAAACACACCATAATGAAACTAAATAAAGTAGGATTACCATGACCCCGTTGTAACACTGGAACAACCACACTAAGAGAACACATACCCTTTTAGCCCGCTGCCTTCAAAGTTGAAATCATGGCTCAAACTGAAAGTACTGACAGCCTATAACCACAACAAAACCACAAACTGTAAACCCTTGAACTCAAGATGGCACCCAGTCAACAACTAGTAGCAAGTCTCACACCCAAGACCCTGTTAACCGTAGCATATCCTATATGTGCAACAACTCCATTACTGTAGGGAACAGTCTAACTCCAACTTTAATGTCCTACCTTAGCTGGCAGAACACCAGCACCCCTTGTCCTACAGCTACCTTATCCTGCAACCAAGCTTCCTTTAAACCTTCTAACTCCTCTGCAACCATGCACCCAGTTTCTAAAACCACCCCAATACGGCCACCTACCTACCATGCTTCCTAAACTCTATCTACACAATTCACCCAAACCCCAAGTGAAATGATCCTTGTGCTATTCTGTAAAACCTTAACCTGGTACGCAACATTACCACTACTTACTCAAGGGACAAATTTGTCACTCCCAAAGCTACCATCCATTAGGAACAAACACCAGCATCTTGTCAAACACCTCATTGTCCCTTCCCCCACCTAAAGTTCAAACTGGATGAGTGAATGCAACCACCCAAAGTTCCAAGAAAGCAAAGATTGAACTTCACTGGCTTGCAAGAGCCATAAGGCTGCAGCCTGATAAGTTCCCATGCTCCTATGAATGTTGTGAGTCTACTCATCCCATGGGATCCCCACACTCCTCAGCACCCCTACCTACCTTTTCCTTACTTGTCCCAAATCCCAGCCTAATAATCAGCTCCCACTAATTAAATGCAAAGGTCTAACATTCCTTAATAAGGTAATACTCAAACCCACCTTGAGCCCCATTCAAGTGGCAAGAACATCCATCCCATCGAAATATCACCTTTCAAATCCTCTTGTAAAGTCACCACACCATGCCTTCTGCACTTCAGCAATTTCTGTCAGGAACTGTTGCCCACTTGTGCTCCCCATGTGTAACCTCCTCTCTCACCACTGCTTCCATCATTTGCAAACTTCACTGTGTATTGCCACCAGTGGTACTTGGCACACCACCATCTACAAAGAAAAGGAAAAAGTAAACCCTCTAGTATGTAAAGAAAAGGCTCTACCTTATACCCACCTATTACAACTTACAGTCACAGCGTTCCAAGACCCCATCTGCAAGAAAAGAAAGACATGTAAATCATCCAAAATACATAACAGACATTCCAAGACATCTTCAAGGACAACCTATCCTACCAACTCAGGAAGGAATGTACCACCGCTACTCACATCTATGACAAAGCAGCCAAAACTGAAGCTATACTTCCAATGACCCTATCAAATACCCAAGAGAATTTTAACTGCCAGTCAAGTATGTTAAAACTAAACCCCACACATGAAGGACCTATCAATATCCACAACCCGGGTAACCTTGCGATTCCAGACCACATCAATTAGTGCCCTGTATAAGCAAAGCTAACTTATATTGTAAAATCATCTGCCTGGCTCTTAACCTTCCATCTCCAAATGAGGCACACTAACCAACATAATATGGAACAACATGGACAATGCAGCAAATCTAATAATAACTAACAGCTTATAAAATACAATCAGGTAGTATTTTAAATATTCCCCTTACAAACGTAAAAGGTTGATAGAACAGGTTGTGGTAGCATCTATATTCATAATGGAACTCAGTTTCTGTCTGCTATCTAGATTTAAAATTTAACTAATTACATTTCTTAACTGTCTACTCCTACTTAATCTGTATTCCCCATCATACCATTACTTACTAACCTCAGCTCTAGTGTCAGTCTTTATCCTCCCTTGTGTCTGAATTTTCTAGCTTCAGCCTTTAATGATTTGCCACTAATTTGTCAGAAATACACAATTTTATGACAATGAGCCAAATATATAAGGCAAAATTCTGTACAGATGAGAGGTATGACACATCACATGCTGTATAGCCAACAGCCAATATCCGCAGCCCTCTAACCTTCCGCAAACTTGCAGCTAGCATCCAAGAAACCCCTAGTTGTGTGAAATACCTGCCAATGAAGAGTACTCTCTGAGCATCCCCTCCATTTGTCAGCCGCCTACAAATTTTTCAAGGAAAAACACCCCCTGAGCAACCCGGCAAACCCAGGATGGCACTGATATTTAATAATGTCACCTACAAAATAACACAGAATCTGTGTTTGCTTTCTATGAGTGCAATAATCAGTTTTCTATTAAGAATTTCTTGCAAACAAAATAAAGTCTGTATTTCCGCTTTGCCCTTGATATAAAAGTAATGGACAAAAGGAAACGAGAAAATTAGAACATTTTATTCTAGACTCCTAGTGCTAGAAAAAAGGGTCTTATTTCAAAACAGTGCTGGGATCCTAGCAAGTGAAATATAACAAACATGGTTAGAAAAGTGTTGACATTGACTCATTAACTTAAAGCATACCAAAATAAATTTGTTCTGTACATGACAGTCATTAGCCAGGAAAGGCAGATATTTATCAATAATAACTGTAGGAGGGAGGTTGCTTTATTTTAATAAGGGACTTTTTTCTATCTTATTCATTAATTTCTTTTGTGTTGTTCTTTTTAAACCAGTAGATTTTATTTAACACTATTATTTCTTGTAAAATCATGTTTTTACCACAGCATAGAATAAGTGTTGTATAATATATTGTCCTTACTTTCTACCGTACACTAACACTGAATCTTATGCACCACACAGCATAAATGAGAGCCGGCAGACAGGAACCCACTTTAATCTGTCACCTAAACACCAGCACTTTAGATGTGCGGCCACTCCTTATGGTGTACTGCTGTGTCAGTACTGGAAAATGTAACTAAAACACCTAGTGTATTGATAGATCACAGAACAAGATAATACTGAAATGCAAGTTAATTTTTATGGCAGTTTGTACAATCGACCTCATCCTTATCAGCGTAACTGATTGAAAGGAGCCCCGCGCATGTGTGGTGACGACTGGTGCTGTACCTTGCACAAAGACAAGTGAAAAGCCTCATGTAGTTTTGTAGAGATGTTCAGTAACAGCATTCTTCTGCACTGCAATGGATCACAGGACACAGCAACAGTCACCTGTCTCCCCCTAATGAAAATATATACATATTGTCAAAGAATTAGATCTTGATTGTCATAGCCACACTTCAGATGTGTTTGTGACAGTGAACAAAGGCTGCCTTCAGCAATGGCACCTCATCTCTGTAGTGACAAGAAACCAATGGGTGCACTTTGCTTCCCCTAAGGCATTGTGTACTCTCATGCTGGCACAGCAGAATGGACTTTGCCTGCATGAACCCAGCTCCCCATCTCCCTCACCACAAAAACACTCTGTGTAGCTAAATCTTGGTAGCAGGACCACCTGCCCCCTTGTTTATCACAATCTACTTAAACCTGTTTTCCTTTTCTTTTACCAAGGACCTCCGACACCACTCTGCACATGCGCAGCAGTAACCTCTTCCCCCCAAGGAACCAACAGCCTGCAAAAAGGCCAGCGCGGATCCCTCGGCCCCCAAAACACCACAGAGACCAACCAAGACAAGGCAGACCCACAAAATCACCAGTTGCAGCCAAAAAGGAACACACCAACCTGTGTCCAAGACAGGAGTGCTGACTCAGTGACAGCAGCCACCAACGACATGCTCAACCAACTGTAACAAGTAGTAATGGGAAAATATAAAAGAACAGGTGCCAAACTTCATGACAGCTAGAATTTTTTTTTTTTTTTTTAAACATACAGCTGTCAGACATACAAAATTACTCCCAAACAGTCAGTTCACAGCAGTGCCATATTTCAGGTAACCCTATGTCGACACCAACCACCCCACACACTCACCGACTACAGCGTCACATCAGGCAAGCCTCACACACTGAACCTGAAGTCCGCAATAGAAATTCATGGTTCTGTCAACCTCCCTGACTGCTGAAATTCTGTTTATCATGCTAGTAGAATACTTTTGCAATCATCTTCCTCTGGGTTAGTACCATTAAATACCACTTCATTTAAATATGAAGGAAAAGCACATGACCAATCTGCCATTAAAATTAAATTGACAAGGCAGCTAATGAAAGACAGACCATTCTGTTAAAATCAAAGATGCACTGGTAACTGGGATCATACCAATAACAGGGAAATAATTCACTTCACAGCTGAAATACTAAACTAGAAACACTGATTCGCTACACCAGCCACCTGGCTCCAACTGAAAACAATGGTGCCTAACCAGTAAGCTAAGCTACCGGCACACAATCAGACTGGCAGGACTGACGCCAAACAAATATATATATATATATATATATATATATATATATATATATATATATATATATATAATATATATATATATATATATATATATAAAACTTTGGTGACCGCCTGCCCAAACACCCAGCATCAAAACTGTATGGATCTCTAACCATGCAGAGTGCAACGGCCCTTTCCATATTCTTTCACTTTCTTTTCATGGCTCCTAGCAATGACTGCGACAGCACCACGAGCTGTAGCACATGCAAAATGAGAGCCAACCTGCCATTTTTTTTTTTTTTTGACCAAAAGCCGACCTGCCAACAACAAATCAAGAAGCTCATGAAAACATGAGGCAAACTGTGAACTGTATGCCAGCTCTGAATGCTCACCCACCTGCTGTCTCCTCCATGGAGAGGAGTCTCCCAGCTGTTAATTGGACTATATGCATGCGCCAACCCCCAGACGCTATCAGCAGCCATCTTCGAACATGCAGGCACACCAGCACCACCTGGGAGCTCCTCCAGCCATGAAAAGCCTTCCCACTGTTCTATCCCCCACAAGTGACCAACAAACTCCTCACAAAAATGACAATATCTTATCTATGCTTCATAATTTCCACCACCCCAATCCAAAACAAGCAGCCAACCACCACAAGTTCACCACCCAAAAGTCAAACCACCAGTAAGGCACTCTGGGAGCCAAACAAAGTGACATAGCACTATAATTCCACTGACATGCAGAACAAAGCCAAGGATAGCAGGAAAAAAAAAAACAAAACACTTCACCAGTACCAATATGCCCAAACCTCATCTAGTACCAACATGCTCCAATACTTCCCAAGGCCTACCTGTTCTCCAAAACACCTACAGGTTGTCATGGATGTAAAACCTGCCATAGCAAGTTCACACCAAAATGTGATTGCTTAACCCAACTACACTAGACTAAACCTCTTAAGCCCCTCCCCATCCTTATCTCATTTCCTCCCAATCATCCCTGCCTCCACTTAACCCTTTCACCTCCCCAACCCACTTAACTCCCCCTAATATTAACCTAACCCCACCCCCCATGAAGATGTCCCGGGACAACTTAGTTTGTTGACAAACCTCATTTGTATTTAAATATTTTCTTCTTTGCACAAAAGCCAGTTTTTCATTTAGATTTTATCCATGATTCTAAGTAATAATAATGTAACATAATGCCACAATATCATTTTTCTTCTATTCTTAGCTTATAGGTTTCTGAGCTTCTTCCTTACCTTCTCTTTCCACAACACAATGTTCCTATTATACTTAAATTTAACAGATTGTTTTTCTATTCATTTTCTTTTAGTCATTAACTATATTAGTTCTCCATAATGCCCTTACACTGACATATATAATACATCTTTTTTGTTTTTTTTTATTACTTTTATTTTTCTTCAGTTGAAACAAAGCCAGATACACAATGTGTTTTACCACAGCTAAACATCATTATCATACTCAGTGAATAATAGCTCTCTGTTTATTAGATCTGACATTATACTTTCTTAATAATTGAAAACTATCCCCATTGATTCCATCTCTAAACATTCTGGGATGAGATAAGCCATTCCAAAATATTAAACTGCTCCGAAAGAATAGATTTCATCAGAGAATTTTTTTTTATGCACATCAATCTGTATGCCTCCCATAATATAAGAATACTTTTAAGATTCATTGGAATGTTTGCATTCCTTTAGCATGTTTTACTGATTAAAATGTTTTATATTTCTGTTTGATAAAAATAAATTCCTTTACAACTCACCAGTCTTTCATACCCTTCATGTGTCATTCATTTCCAGCATCGCTTTTTAAATACTTTTCTCATTGTCTGATACTGACTTGTTTTACATGTCCTCTCTATTATCCACCCCCTTCTATCTGTGACTGCTTTAATTATTTGTTCAATAACTGCATTAATTGTCAAACTACATAATATTACCTAATAGCGCACCCCATTTTTCATGTATACATTGCTAGACGTATAAGTGCTTTCTCTTTTATTTGTTTACAATGCATAATTGTTTTGTTTTTGCCATTTCTTATTCTCCTCCACATTACTGGCATACAGTTCTGTCTCACTCTAAATATTTTATCTTCCCTCTTTCTTACAGGCACGCAGTTCCTAACCACCCTATCTGTACTCTTACTTGTTTCTTGTGATGCAACTACTCTGAGTTTTCCATTTATAGGCCTGTTAATATTCTTTTCAAGATTCATGACAGAATTTATAACATAATTTCAACTGTTTGATCTTACCATAATATACAAAATGCAGTTTAAATATATCAAGTCTCCATATCATCTTATTGCATTTCAAACCTCTCGGTAGTGACAATTATCTTGCTTTAACTTCATCATCATTAATGGTAGGCCTAACTGCCAGAGTCTTAAAAACTGTCACTCTATTGCAGCGTTTTTGCATCTAATTTTATGCAACATAAAATGTAACCAATATTATACTTAATCTTTCTTCTATATATGTATACCCTTTAATATACAATATTTTTCACATCTGTGGTTATATATGGATTCTAGGACTTTCTTCCAAGTTTCCAAATGCTTGAATCTTCTTATTACCACTCTATTAAAATCTTCATCCCAAATTACAGTAACATTCACTATAAATACATTTCTATGCTACTAAAGTATTCTAAACTACTTTTATATTCAGTATAAGCAAGTTTCATAATCTGTGACTAATACAGTCATATAAACAGTTGCAAATTAACATCCTTCCCATGTTCACCACTATCACCCTTTTAATAATCCACTTAGTAGAATTCAGAAACAAAATTGCTAACGCCAAATAATTTTTTCTTTTCCAAACAATCACTTAACACTTTCCCTGCCATGTTATTTCTATTGCTCACAATTTTCTAAATAAACCTGATGCCCTGTAAAATATTTTATTTCTTTCTCATTAAAATACAGCTGTACTCCTAAATATATCCCAGGATTCAGCAAGCTCTGCACGGTGTGCAGGAATAGTGTAAGGGCTGCTGCATGCAATATGGCCGACGAGTGATCCAGGAACGAGCTCCCGGGATGTGCATGAGTGCATCTACACTACTACTGTACGGACACAGCTCCTGTATGCTAATTATCCCATTTGCAGGTGAAAACCATGCAAATGAGGTGAATTAGTGATCCAGGAAGTAGGCAGGTGTCTGTGCAGGAATAGTGTAACCTGCAGAAATGTATTCGGCTACTAACAGAATACATTTCTGCAAATTACAAAATGAAGGCATGACAACTCCAAAGAAAGCATGTATTCAATGTAGTAGGTATGCCAGTGGCCAAATATATGGCCATTGGTATGCTAAATAGTTGCAAAATTATAAAAATTAACTTTTTTTTTTTTTTGCTGATTTCGGCTGTTTAAGAATAGAACAGCAGTTCACAAACGGGATAGGCCTGAAAATAAGATAACAAGTTGGAAATAAGCTTTTAAACCAAAATCAGCATTCTGTCATAATAGTCAATGGCATGCACAAGACAAAAATACCATGGAATAGTGGTTGCTAAGGGGGAAGGCTGAGTGTCAGTTTTGTAACCATGCAATAGCAGGGTCTATATTATAACAACAAACGATCAAATAATCGAACGTTGTTATATCTAACTCTAAAGTTCGATTTCAGAAGACACTGAACAACCAGAACAGCAATTTTTTTTCCTCGACACCCCCCCTACTTAAATATACCAACTCTGAGATCACACTACAGTGCCGAAAATAGCAAAGTGACAAAGCGGCCAAGCGACTTCTTTCCCAGGGAAAGAATTCACTTATATGCTGCTTCGTCATTTTGCCTTTTCAACATTTCAAGTTTGACCAAGACGCATTCGACAAAATGAGTCTTCGGTTATCTGATAGGAACCCCATTAGCAGTCAGTTTTATGCAAATGAGGGGATTGATACTGAATCACAGATTTCCCTTCAGTGTAAGCTTACAACCAACCATGTAGGTGCAGCAATACCATGGTATAAGTATAAGAGGTAGATGACCTCATAAGGGGGAGTGTCATGCATGCTGTAAGCTTACTGGAGCTCTGTGGCCCTTGTTTGCTCTTAGCTAAGCACAGCTAAGGAAGGGAGTGTGTCTGAGGCTGCCTAGCAGTGTTTACATTGCCTAAACGGGTGTGCACACCATGCAACAGGTTTAAAAAAAAACAAAAAAAAAACAGGAAATAGCAGCTCTGTGCACATCTGAGCACTGGGTATGTACTGCATGCCTCGGGGTTAAACGGAAAGGCAATGGGAAGGGAAAATAGCAGTAGGAAAGCAATCAAGGAGAACTAGCATAGCTGTCAGGTGAAATGTATCAGAATCAGCCAATTACATAGGCAGCAGCCCAACCCAGCACACTACTATAAACTATGCAAACACCTTTCACTCTGGTGTTTCCCACAAACTCTACAACACCGGTGTACACATACAGGGAAATTTTACCTGACAAAATTAACAAAATGATAGGGGTTGCTGTCACTCTCATACATCAATATGTGGAAGAGGCTGAGGGTGGTGAGGATGAGAATCCTGATGACCAGCCTACAGTGAGGAGAAGGAGAAGAGTGCACAGACCCAGGGTAACCTACTAGGGGCTACATGAGCTGGAGATAGTGGAGCGATATAGGGTGGACAGGGACATCCTACAGCAAATTGGTGAGCTGTGCCGGCCCCGCCTCACACACAGAGCCAACAGAGGGGAAACCATCCCAGTGGATTCCAAGGTATGTGTAAGCTTAAGAATACTAGCCACAGGTACCTTCCAAATGTCAACTGGGGATATCATGGGGATCTCACAGGCATCAGCATCCAGGGTACTCCACCAGTTCCTGGATGCCATGTCAGCACATCCCGGTGAGCACATATATTTCCTCAACACCCATGAGGTGTTGACCAGCAATATGCTTCTCTTCCAGCAAATACCAGAATACCCTGAGGTAGTGTGTGCTGTAGACTACACACACATGTACATCAAAGCACCACCCAGTGAGCAGGGTAGGGTCTACATAAACTGCAAGGGCTTCCCCTCCATCAACTGCCATGTGTGATGCCCAGGGCATTATAATGAATGTGTGTGCTTGCAGCCCTGGAAGCTATCACGACTCCCACATCTGGCATATGACACAGCTGTACCAGAGATTTGTCAGTGGGCACATCCCGTATGGCCACCTAGTGGGGGATGTTGGTTATACACTGGAGCCACGGCTAATGACACCCATCAGAAATGCACACGCATCCGAACAAGAACTCCATAATGAGGCACACGCACAAACCAGAATCATACTAGAGCATGTGTTTGGGATGCTCAAGTCACGGTTCCAGTGCCTGGACATATCCGGTGGAACCTTGCAGTACTCTCCAGCTACATATACACAAATTTTCATTGTATGTGCCATGCTACACAATATGATGCTGTGGAAACAGCTGCAGCAGGAACAGCATAGGGCAGGGCCACACAGCTCCCCTCCATTGCCAAGGCCAGCACAGGCACAGAGTGACTCAGAGGAGCAACAACCTGAGCCTGCCCATGTAGGCAGAAGGAGGCGTGCCCAGTATGCCCAGGCTTTGGCAAAGAGGCAAAGCATAGCACATACACTAACGTGGTAGGAACCCAGGGAATGACACCTCGCTCTGACTCGCACATACAGTAAAAGGGATGCCAAAATGACACTACCTGTGCTTTACCATGTATAGACAGTGTACTATGTGCATCTGACATAGTCAGCCCTCCAGCACCATCCTCAATAGTGGCACAGCCACAAAGCAAGTCACTCTTCCTATCAATTGCTGAATGGAGTAATATGTTCTGCTAGTTGTATCTATGGTATGGATGTGGGCATGCAAGGGAATCAGGTGGCTGAATGGGATAGCAGCCGATAGTGGACATCTATATGGGCAGCATGAAATCCATAACAAATACTGGTGTCAACAAAGTAGGCAGTAATAGACAAGGTGACAAATCCCACTGCAGTACATGTGGTGGCCCAAATGTGTGTCCATCGGACACACACATGCATGTCAGTGAGGCTCACATACCTAACAGCAGCCTCAGCCAGCAGGAAAGGTATAGATGACAATAGGGAAAGGCTGTGCTAAGGCCTCCAGTTAATGGCAATAGAGAACAGCCCCCTTCAGACCTACACAGACAGACTACAACAGGTCAGGCAGTTGTATATTAGTTCTGAAGGGTAAGAAGTTTAAAACTGAAATGTAGGTCAATAAAACCTAAGATCTGTACTCTGTTGACATGCCTCTAGTCTGCATGATAGGTCAGAATACAAAATGAAATGGAAGCCAACAGAGTACCTAAAATACCAGTACAGTCCTAGCAAATGTTTACAGTTGTTAGGTGTGCCCCCCCCCTCCACAATCCTATGTAGAAATGCAGTAACATGTACGTGTGGGTTTAATAACAGTGGAGCACAGATTACCTGAGCTGGTCCAATTTACAGGATAGGTGTTGCATGTGTACAACATACAGGGCTCTGTGTGTTAGTTTGTTGTGTGTTGTATATTATGTGGAAGTGGTCAGCATTAGGCATGGAGGGTTGTGTCCTGGTGGTCTTTGGCCAGTACTGACGATGACAGGGCCATGTTCTGACAACTGCAGTGCCAACCACAATGCATCCCAGCAAGACCCAATTCAGCAGTCTTCCATACTCATTGTTCAGATGCCAATATCTGTCAC
Source organism: Protopterus annectens (assembly GCF_019279795.1). Lineage (NCBI taxonomy): Eukaryota > Metazoa > Chordata > Ceratodontiformes > Protopteridae > Protopterus > Protopterus annectens. Next base: position 485,742,022 of record NC_056725.1, on the reverse strand, counting down.
CATCTGAAAGATGGGCATGCCATTAATGTGGGTCCAGACATACACACAGTACACAGGTGGAAGTAACCTAGACAGAGTACATAAAATGTAACTGTCACCTTCACACACCATTGGAATTGTACATACAGGTTAGCAGCACATTAGTTGTCTGTGTAGTATGGAATACTGATGTAATCTGGCCAATCACTGGCAGGCCACAAAAGGCACAGTTATAAAGTAATGAGAGACTGCCTATGTCCCCGCACAAGGCAGCATAAAGGGAAAGTCCCAGGTATATCTGTGAGTTAGTTGAAAGAAGCCTCTATATCACACATGCACTCAGCTCACCCCACCATCAGCCACAGGTTTATCACAGGTCATATGCCTGCTGCTGGGAATGAGTACAGTATGACCCCCACTTCTGTATGGGAATACCCACAGAATGAAGCATGCTGAAGAGGTGTCCCATACAGGTGTGTCCCTAGCTGTAAGCAGCACCCAGAACAATGGATTAATATGGACAGGAACTATTGCCATTAACACCTCGCACACTTACCCTGTCACCCCAGGGGAATCCAGAAGCTTGCAGCCTGGGACTGTAGGAGTGACAGAATGCACTTGCCTGCTACATATGGCCTGCATCAATACCAAATGCCCTACAGTCCTCTATCAAAGGCCTGTTCCTCACTCGTAATGCCAATGTATGTTATCTCATGGGGTCCTAACTAATAACATAACACAGTCCACAGAACACAAATGCACGGCCATGTCGACAAATCCCAGTAGCATGCCACCATGTCCTACTGCATGAACTGTGGACCAACCCCTAAATGCTGCTGGGATGAAGGAACAACTATAGGGATACTTATCAGATATCACTCGCATAATGTTAGGAAGAGGATAGAATAACAGAGTGGAGGGTGTATAAGTATGGACGCCATGGAGTGTGTGAAGTCTGAAAGTCTGATGTTTGCCCATACTACCCCTGCCTGCAAACCCAGTAATGGATGGCTACAAACCTGTTTGTAAACCACAATGTGAAGGGGAACTGACCAGATGTATGAGCCCTGCCTCTGGGTAACCTGTGTGAATCTGTACAGCTGAAAGACATGGCCACAGCAGGCTACGGCCATTCTGTTATGTTGATATATGTACAAGCAGGGAATCCTCAGCTACCACAGTACCAAGGTGCTGGACCATTTACACAGACCAATCAGCAAGCGTCTGCAGCTGCCCCTCCAGAATGGCATGAGTGTGCAAAAATATGTAGGCTGCAGACCACAATACCGGACACAGCTTCATTCATCTTGTATTTCCCGGGAAATAACTGTGAGCAAATAAGTATATATGTTGTAGTTGATGACATAATACATCACAGTGTAAAACAGTATATATGTCTGAATATCTCTGCTAACACCAACCATGTAGCACAAGCAGTACAGACACAATAGTTACAGTATTCCACTATCTTTCGCCCATTGTGGCTCCATATTGTCAACCTATCTACAGATATCCTGCAGAAACAGATTGCTAACTGTAGGTGTAGAACACAAAATCCTGCACTGGAGTACAACCTACCTGGAATGGATTCACACACTCAATACAGAAGGTCATACTGGGCATGCTTCTAGAGAAATGAAGCCCATGCCTGACAACAAAATATAGAAGGTCATACTGGGGATGTTCCAACACTTAGAGAAATGAAGCCCATGTCTGACAACAACAGTGGATTATACATATCTCTCAGTCGCAGATGTCTGTGCACACACACCACACTGCACACCATTCATGCTTTGCACACACATTGGATATGAATACTCACACATATCCAAGGCCAACACACTATAATAGGTCAAACATACACACACACAGATGTGGGGAAGAGAGAGGCAGACAGTGACAAAGAGATTGCCATAATGAGGCTTGTCCCACCCACCACACATCAAATTGGCCAATATCACATAATGCGCTGATGTCAATCACTGGAGACATTTGCTTTTGGTAGCCCTCAGCCCTATAGTGTCTGTGGTGCTTGTGATAACTGTGTAACATGATAGCACAAATCAGTATGCAACTAGTATTTGCATACCCAGTCCTGTCAAATGTAAAGTTGTGTATGACTGAGTGTTGTGTGTGTTTTTCCAGAGGAATGGGTTATGGCCCATTCCCACACACTGCACTTCCCATAGCCCATGTTAGCACTCACATTGATGTCAGTCAACTTGAAATAACCCTCTGGCCAATTCTCAGCCCCATAATCTCTGTGGTGTGTGCAATAACTGCATAATGCTATAGTATAACATACTAGCTAGGCAGGAGTTCTAATCTCTGACATGGCAACTGTAAATCTGTGTGTGTGCATGTAGAAATTAATGATTTTGAGGCCATTCACAGTTACTACACCTCATATTGCCCTACTTTAGCAAGCCTGCTGATGTCAGTCACCTTGAAATTCCCCTTTGGAGAAAGGCTAGCCCTATAAGCTCCGTGGCACGTGTGATAACTGTATAATGCTATAGTGTAGCAAACTAGGTAGATAGGAGTTCTAATCCCAAACATAGCAACTGTGAAATGCTGTGTGTGTGTGTGTGTGTGTGTGTGTGTGTGTGTGTGTGTGTGTGTGTGTGTGTGTGTAGAGATTAATGATTTTGAGGCCATTCACAGTCACTACACCTCCCATTGCCCTACTTTAGCAAGCCTGCTAATGTCAGTCACCTTGAAATACCCCTTTGGAGAAGGGCCAGCCCTATAAGCTCCCTGGTGCATGCGATAATTGTGTAATGCTATAACATACTAATTAGGTAGGATTTTTAGGCCCAGACATAGCAGCTGTGAAACTCTGTGTGTGTGTGTGTGTGTGTGTGTGTGTGTGTGTGTGTGTGTGTGTGTGTGTGTGTGTGTGTGTGTGTGTGTGTGTGTGCGTGTGTGCGTGTGTGCGTGTGTGTGTGCAGAGATTAATGATTTTGAGGCCATTCACAATCACTACACCTCCCATTACCTACTTATCATAGATTCATAGATTCATAGATTAGTACTAGGCTAATTGCCCTTGCGAGCCATTTTAAGCCTAGCCAATTATCCCTTGTGAGACTCAAACCCTGCACCTCGTGTTTCTAAGGCAAACACCTTAACCATTAGGCCACCGTCCTAACTCTAGCAAGCCTGCTAATATCAGTCACCTTGAAATAACCGTTTGGAGAAGGGCCAGCCCTATAAGCACCCTGGTGCATGCGATAATTGTGTAATGCTATAACATACTAATTAGGTAGGATTTTTAGGCCCAGACATAGCAGCTGTGAAACTCTGTATGTGTGTGTGTGTGTGTGTGTGTGTGTGTGTGTGTGTGTGTGTGTGTGAGTGTGTGTAGTGATTAATGATTTTGAGGCCATTCACAGTCACTACACCTCCCATTGCCCTACTTTAACAAGCCTGCTGATGTGAGTCACCTTGAAATACCCCTTTGGAAAAGGGATAGCCCTATAAGCACCGTGGTGCATGCAATACGTATGTAATAGGGTCCCCTTCACATGGTCGACAGTTCATATAATTGACACTCATTTGGTCGACAGTTCATTTGGTCGACAAGCAGATTTTCCCCCTTCCCCAATGTTGTGCAACCCTGGAGTTCATATATCAAGTTAGGGGGGGTGTGGGGGGCACAGCCCCCCACATTGGGGGGTGTGGGTGCGAAGCCCACCACCTAAAATGCTTGTCGATCAAATGAACTGTCGACCAAATAAACTGTCGACCATATGAACTGTCGACCATGTCAGGTAGACCTGTGTAATACTATAGTATTAAGTACTAGTTAGGTAGCAGTTCTAATCCCAAACATTGGAACTATGAAACTCTGTCTGTGTGTAGAGATTAATGATTTTGAGGCCATTCACAGTCACTGCACCTCCCATTGCCCTACTTTAGCAAGCCTGCCGATGTCAGTCACCTTGACATATCCCTGTGGACAATGTCTGTCCCTATAAGCTCTGTGGTGTGTGCCATAAATGTGGAACAATTTTGTTGCAGTGACTACACAGATATGTGTTTGAATCTCATCTGTGGGAAATGTTTGTGTGTGTACCTCAAAGATTTTGGCCCCATCTACACCCAGTAGACATTTCAGAGCCTGACTTTAGCAGTTCTGCAGATATCATCCACCTTAGAAGTACCTGTTTCCAACCCTCAACCATGTCAGGTCAGTGGTGTATGTGGTAATTGTGTAACATAATGGGCCATAAAGATTGTTAGATAGAGGTTTGAACCTCACCCCAGCCAAATGCAAATGTGTGTTTAGGGTAAAATTATGTTTTGGAATCTCTCACCCACTACATCACCCAATGCCAATATTTACAAGGGCTGGTGATGTTCCTCATCTTAGAAGTACCTTGGGACAACATCCACACTATAAGATCAGTGGCATGTGTGATAAATGTGGTGCACTGTAATAGCAATACATAACTAGGTAGTGGTTTGAAACTCAGTACTGGCAAGTGTATGTGTGTTTGTCATCAGTATCCTGTGTTGGAGGTTGGTGGAATTGTGTAATAACAGATTGGATTGTGGGGTGGGTTTTACTATAATTATTATACTGAGGACCTAGTATATGTCACAATGTCCACCTTACCAGGACAACAGATGTCAAACACTAGAGAGGCTGGTGTAGACAATCCATAGCCCTACATGTGACATTATGGATTGGTGAATAATATAGGCAACCTTTGTATTACACAGAGAACACTATCCACCCATGTCTCATACACAAACACACTTGGCTAGGCAACAACCACTATATTGGTAGTTCCCTGCATATTGCCTCACAGATAGTAACCATGGTGTGATTGCAGTGGACTACATACCTGTTGACCACATCAGTGCTACTGACATCAGAAAGTACTATGATGTGTTACATTTCCTGACTGTGTGTTATCCAGCAAGTAAAAGGACATAGCACCCTGCTCCATCCCTACAGTAGACAAATAAATGCTTACAGTTGTCCTTTTGCTATGTTCCCTACTAGATGCCTGCAACAACTGTAGAGTCTGCAAATGTAACACACAAAGGCAATACCATGCTTAATACAAATGCCCTGTATGGACAGATGCCACTAACTCCACTGAATACCTGTATTATGCTGCCAATGTAGCTGCAAGCACAACCTCAGTTCCATAACCAGGTCTTCCCAAATGATGTCAGGAATGCTGCATCAGAAGATAACAATCTGCACACACAGCATGCCCCAGAGACTTCAAATAAACTTCCACATGTCAATGAACATGCATGTGGGACATTTGCACAACCCAGACACTGTCCATGTTATGGAATATAGATCACATACATGAGAAGCAGTGCACATCACTGGCCACCCACAATAGTAACTCAGATGAGTGGATGGTGAATACAATATCCACCTGTGAGGAACACTCCAGGGACTACACCCCTGATCCACACTGTAGACCATTGTCATGTAGCCTGATGCCAAGGTATTCCCTTTGCCTAGCCTTGTACAGCCTTCAGGCCCATTCACCTACTACACACCTGTGAAACAATGAAGTTATGAATCTCAGTACTGGCAAATGTGCGTGCGTGTGTGTGTGTGTGTGTGTGTGTGTGTGTGTGTGTGTGTGTGTGTGTGTGTGTGTGTGTGTGTGTGTGTGTGTGTGTGTGTGTGTGCGTGTGTGTGCGTGTGTGTGCGTGTGTGTGTGTGTGGCAGAGAGAGACAGAGAAATATTTTTTAAATGATAAATATATAAACTTATTAAACAAATGAAGACTGTTTAAATGCTAAAAATTAAAATTACTAGACCTCCCTTTGCCCTACTTTACCATGCCTGCTGATGTCAGTCACCTTGAAATAACCCTTTGGCCATGTATCAGCTATATAAGCTCTGTTATGCTTGAGATAACTGCATAATACTCTAGTGTAACAAACTAGTTACCTAGGAATTCTAATCCTGATCTTGTCAACTGTGATAATGTGTACATTTCCCTGAGAAAGTGTGTGTGTGTGTGTGTGTGTGTGTTTGTCTTTGTTGCCATCTGCTTTTGTGGACAGTCATGCTCACTACACTTCCCTTATCCCTCCTTTAGCACTGTTGCTGATGTCACTCACCTTCAAAGATACCTTTGGACAGCTCTCCAATGTATAAGCTCCATGGCACGTGCAATAACTGCATAACACTGCAATAACAATGCATAATCAGGTAGAGGTTTGAAACTCAATACTGGTAAGTGTGTGCGTCATCAGTATCCTGTTGAGGTGATTGTGTAATGACAGGATCTGTTGCAGTGTGGGTTTTGCTACATCATTATATTGAGGACCTATATGTCCCATTGTCCACACCACAAGGCCAACGGTTTTCAAACACTGTAGAGGTTGTTATAGAAATTCCTATGCCATAAATGTGTAAAGCCATGTGCAATTACTATGTGACAATATGGATTAGTAAACAATATAGGCAACCATTATAATACCCAGATACCACTCTGCACCCACAGATCATACACAAACATGCTTGGCTCTTACTGTCTTACTACCTTCTTTTCTTACTTTGTCTTTGTCTTTCTTTCTCTCTCTCTCTCTCTGGTGGATGTGGAAACATACATCTGTTTTGTATAGGCAGCATATACTGTGAAGACAGGTCAAAAAACAAGAGTGTGATGTTCCAGACATGGGGACAGAATGTAAGTATTGCTGTTCTACATTTGAAGTAATGTTGGTTTTGCAGGGTATGTGTGGATATGGCTGTTCTACATGATTTAAAGTCTGGCATAACAGTGTTATGTGGTTGAGGAAACTATCACCTGTAGGGCTATCTGCAGACTGGCCAGAGTTTGGAGTCTTACATGTGTCGTGTTACTCACACATTTCCTGTCTTTAGAAATGCAGTAGCATACTCTGATGATTGCACTCAGTACATGGTGACATCCATGTGAGTTACTGACTTCATATCCCTCATAAGAGATGTGTCACAGCAAACTCTGCTACACAAGGACGTTTCTCAGTTTATCACAGCAATATGTCAATATTGGCCCTGAGAATGTGCCTCCGTCCCTCAAGTCTATCACCCTTTGTCCATATGTCATGCAGTAAGAGGTGCATATGTACAGTACATCATTATTTTCTGACATCATACCTGATAAGCCAGTGATTTCTAGAGATGTTATGTATAGGAGGCCTTATATTTGAGGACAAACCTGGATATTCTGTTGTAGTGTGTACAGTACTGATGTCTGTGTACTTATGATGATTGTTGGCAGAAGTATATTGTGAATATGTTGCTTGGCCTGTGTACAGACTGTGGTAGATGTCATTGTTCTTGGTCCTGCTTTATCTGATGTTGCATGCTGCTCCAGTTTATGGTACCCTATCAGCGTACATGTTTGCAGGGCCAGACTGCCACATGCTCCATACCACAATCAGACATTATGCTACACTGTGTATTGGCCCAGTATATGTAGGGTTAGTGTGTGAGTGGCACATATGAGGATGGTTTTGGTCACACAGTACATATACTTTAATATTAATTAGGCTTACCATAATGTGACTGTGACTGTGTTTAGATTGGTTTTGGGTATGTACTTCCACACTGGTGTCTGTTACTCCATGCTGTTACATGCCTATCATGCCTGCTATATTTGCAAGTACATGTGTATTACCCATAGGAAACTTGGGTCAGTGTTGTGGCAGTCTGCCTGTATTTTGCACAGTGCTTTGTGACATGCCTAGCAGCTCAGTGTATTTACCTAGTGGGATGTTATGTCCAGATATCTGTCAGATGTACTGTTGCCTGACCACCATAACTGCTGTGTATTTCTGGCAAAGCAGTGGGATGCTGTAAAGATGTATGTCACTAACTAGTGGGAAGTATGTGGGCTTGGGACCTCTGCTCCTCTGGTTAATATGTGACAGGAGAGACAGGAGTGTGTGACGGCGTCAACTGTGTGAGCTTATCTATCCCAGTATTTTTGTGATATCCCCATTTACATGGCTGAAAACATCCACTCTGTCAGGCTTGGTCCACACGTCTTGCACTAAGGAGTTCTGTGTATACCTCTGGACTGACCAGATTGTGTCAGACTGTCCACATTTATTGGTCATATCTCTGTGGTATTCCACACGATCATTACTGTGATTTGTTGGGTACTTCACTATGATGATCTTATTATGTATGTCAGTAACTGATGGCGTACATGTCAGTATCAGAAGTGACTTCCCAAACAACATTTCTGTTAACACAATCCCTGTTACTGTAGCAACATTCTACATTTATACCTGCAGTAGTTATATTACATTCCCTTGCACTAAGAGATTGTGACTATTGGTGCTGAGGTTCAACTCCACTACATGTTATGGGCATATGTTATCTATCTATCTATCTATCTATATATATATATATATATATATATATATATATATATATATATATATAAATTAATACACACACACACACACACACACACACACATATATATATATATGTGTGTGTGTGTGTGTGCATGTACATGTATACATATATCTACATATGCATACATATCCATATCCTTGTTATGTGTAAACATGAGTGTTGTATATACCTTCCCAGATGTATCCCACCATATTTATCTGATATGTGTATATTTAGATATAATGACATACTGATTCAACACTATTTTCACTAATAAGTATTACACAATTGTAGAAGTCAAAGCAGTTGTTCACTACTATTCAGTATGTGTACTGACAGATATATTTGAGAAAACCAGAAACATCTTCACAGCTGTGATAGCTTAGAGATTAACTGCTGTGACTGTAGTGTACAGGGTTCAGGAACTGTAAGGGCTGTTTATTTTGTTGCTAGACAGAACAAGGACTGTTGGATGCAGAGTGGTTAAGGCAGTTTTGAGCAGCTTTAAGCGGGTTTGTGCATGCTTGCTCAGTGGTAAGAGCTACTAATGTACAGTTAAGCAAATTAGTGCTTATACCATCTAGGCTTCGCTTACCAGTGCGCAAATGTGGTTAGCATTTACATTTAAGAAATGCTTACTCCTGCCAAGCATAGCTTAGACTTGGTAACCAGTGATCACATTCCAGACTTAGAAAACAGCAGGGTAATGACATATTTATTAAGTGTATTTAAATCCATGTACATAACATGCTTTTATGTGATGCCATTAAAGTAGCAAGGGTTATGAGTATACTGTATGGGACACCTGAGTATATTTGGCTAGTACAACAATCTTTTCTCTTTGTATGTGTTTCATACATGGGTAGTATCCCAGGTCATATGCAGTCACACTTGCATGTATTGTACCATTATGTTACTACTGTTAATAGTAATTTCTGAAGTAAGAGTAGATTGCAGATTGTAGTACTGGAACCATACAACCCTGCATGCAAAGCTGGGCTCTGATTACTGACTATCGTGTTCTTGGTGTGTGAAGTGTGTGTTATTAAGTATTTGCTACTGGATATTGATCTGGTATGTGGATATCAACTGTAGACTACAATGTGTATAGGACATGTCATTGAGGGCTGCCTATCAGTGTCAGAAGTCTGTCTGCCAAAACATTCATCCTAATGCATAACCTGTTGGCTAGCTGATTTCCATCTGTCCTCTGTACAGATGTGCAGATGTCAGGTATCCATCTTGGCTGCTTACAGGCAATCCATGCTTGACTGACACTGACATGTCTGCCCAGCTGTGTTATGAATGCCACAGTTAGTAAACCATACCCTGTATGCACCAAATGCTATGGATACCTCAACTAGACTACCCTGTTACTTTTTGTAATTTGTTGTTACTTGTTGTCAACTAGACAACCCCTGTTACTGCAGCAACATTCTATAGTTATACCTGCAATACTTACATTGCATCCCGCTACACTAAGAGGTTGTGACTACTGGTGCTGAGGTATGACTCCACTACATGTTATGGGCATATGTTATCAATATACATATGTGTGTGTGTGTGTGTGTGTGTGTGTGTGTGTGTGTGTGTGTAGGTACATGTATATATATCCATATCCTTGTTATGTATAAACATGAGTGTTGTATATACCTTCCCAGGTGTATCCCACCATATTTATCTGATATGTGTATATTTAGATAAAACATACTGATTCAACACTATTTTCACTTATAAGTACTATGCAATTGTAGAAGTCAAAGCAGTTGTTCACTACTATTCAGTATGTATACTGACAGATATATTTGAAAAAAACACAAACATTTTCACAGCTTTGATGGCTTAGTGGTTAACTGCTGTGACTATAGTTTACAGGGTCCTGGATTCAAGACCTGGAAATACTGTTTATTTTGTTGCTAGTCAGACAAGGACTGTTGAATGCAGAATGGTTAAGGCAGTTTCCAGCCGCTTTAAGCAGTTTTTCATGAGTTTGCGTGACGGTAAGAGCTGCTAATGTATGGTTAAGCGAATAAGTGCTTACACCGTGTAAGCTTCACTTACCAGTGTGCAAATGTGCTTAGCATTTACATTTAAGCAATGCTTACTCCTGCAAAGCACATAGCTTAGCCTTGGTAACCAGTAATCACATTCCAGACTTAGAAAATAGCAGGGTAATGACATCTTTAATAAGTGTATTTAATTCCATGTACATAACATGCTTCTTTGTGCTGTCATTACAGTAGCAAGGGGTGTGGGTTTACTGTATGGGACACCTGAGTATATACGGCTAGTACAACAATCTTTTCTCTTTGTATGTGTTTAATACATGGGTAGTATCCCAGGTTATATGCAGTCACACTTTCACATATTGCATCATTACATTACTATTGTTAACAGTGATTTCCCAAGTAAGAGTAGAATGCAGATTGTAGTACTGGAACCATACACCCCTGCATGCAAAGTTGGGCTCTGAGTACTGACTATCATATTCTTGGTGTGTGAGGTGTGTGTTATTAGGTATTTGCTACTTGATATTGATCCAGTATGTGGATATTAACTGTAGACTACTATGTGTATAGGACATGTCACTGAGGGCTGCTGTCATATAGTAATGGCATACCGATCAGTGTCAGATGTCTATCTGTCAAAACATTCATCCGAATGCATAACCTGTTGGCTAGCTGATTTCTGTATGTCCTCTGTACAGATGTGCATATGTCAGGTATCCATCTTGGCTGCTTACACACAATCCATGCTTGACTGACAATGACTAGGAGAGCCATGACAAACAATCACCTTACAATCCCTGTGGCATGTGCAATAAATGCACATCCCTGTAGTAGCACTGATGAGATAGACAAGGGGTTGTATTGCAGTCCTGGCGAATGTGTGATTGTGGGTATGTCAGAGTATTATCATGGGTTTCAGTGAGTAAAATATCCAATGTGGGGTGTAGGTGCTGGGTATGTTACACCATCCCAAGATCCACTGTATGAGGACCACTGTCACCATCAACCATACAGGTAACTGATTACACTATCTAGCCCAATGATGCATGTGCTGTGTGCAAATTATCTGTAACAGAATGGACTCACTGACAAGGTAGTTAGCACTGATAAACCCAGGTCTCTCAGATATGTCTAAGACTGTTATGTGTTTGTCAATGTGTATATGACAGTATGTCATACTATGTATTGTTCATTAACACCCAGTACATCCCTCATTACCATACTGTATAAGGCCTTGTGATGTTCTTCACTTAACAAGAAACTCGGGACACACCTCATCCCAAAAGCTGTGTGCTGTGTACAATTAAGGCCAAAAACAGTACTAAGTGTGTGTGCATGGGAAAGGATCTACTTCAGTTTGCAGAAAATACATGTCCCAGGTGGTCACATGTCCAAAAACTGACTGGCAAATGCTAACATTTCAAAGGAATCATCTTATGGAAATTTATTCCATCCAAACCAGAAGTAGATTTGTAAATGCCCTCTTCCCCACTGTAGAGCTCTACAGTGATGCTGGAGTTGGTATATATAGTTGGATGTGGATGTTGTGGGCAAAGCCACCCTCATTGGGATTATTGTTGTGTGTATCCCTACGCTTAGTCTGCTGTAATACTGTACAGTTTATGTTAACAGGTTAAGTAGTTGTCAATCACACTATGTGCAGTTCTACACCATTCCACACCCTCCAAGGTGGAGGGTTGTGCCACCCACACCAGCACACCTATGTTTACCAACTCCAGGATTGCACTACATTGGGGAAGAGGACATCAATTTTGCCAGTACCATTGTCAATGACATTAAACTAGCAAACTGATTATTTACTGATGTGATGTTTTGCCTATTTTGTCTTGGCGGAATTACATAGGATAAAATGGGTTCACTGCAAAATTAAGTGCATCCATGTGTACAGTATTCTCTGTGTATTGCATGAACACCAAAGCCTCTGTGTGTGTGTTATAAAGAAACATGTGGTGTGTGCCAGCCAGTACACTTACCCTTGTCCACAGTAGGAGAGCTGCTGACATCAGCCACCATGTACTCACCTGTATACACCCCTCAGACTTATCAGTCATGTGGCACATGCAGTAACTGTTATACAGACCTGTTACTTGTGTTCAGTTGTACCCAAGATATGACACAGTCAATGTGTCACCACAGTGCCATACTCCTTGAGGGAAACAACAGCAGACCAACATACTGCTGACTCATAGACATCAACAACACAAACTGTATACATTATGGAGACCACAATCAGTCAGTGTTAATAACAGCTATAATGCATCATGGCTGGATAGGTACACATCCTGACAAGTAAGCATTCAACTTTCCAGCTGAAAACAAGTTACACAGCATTATATTGCTAAACCTTGGCACATTCACCCTGTGCATCAGAATCATATTAGCCTATCCCTGTCCCAATGGTATGGATGACAGGGATGTGGCACAGGTATCATCATATGCACGGGGTGTGTTGTCGGTTTGCCAGAGACCTAGGCTGAGCCATTTGGTTGACATCATGTGTGTGTGTTAGGGGTTTTAGTTATCAATTGGGCTGTGCAGATGTGGTATGTGTAGGTATGGAGGTGCCCTAGCTGTATTGGTGATGTGTGTGTGTGTGTGTGTGTGTGTGTGTGTGTGTGTGTGTGTGTGTGTGTGTATGTGTGTGTGTATGTACACAGTTCAGCCATGTGGCTACCTTATACAGGGGTTTGCTGGACAGCTGCAGACCATACATGGCAGGGTGTGCAGTTCACCATCTCCGGCCATCGACATGAGAACTGTGCCTGCCAGGGTTTCCACGGGAACTACCAGGTACAAGCCCAGATATGGTACTCTCCCCTGATGATGACAAATGTCCGCTGGATCCAGATCCCTGTTGGGACTAGGTAGGACTACATGCATGTGGCCTGCTGTGTTGTGGTGTGGACAGCTCCCTTCCCCTTGCAGTGCTGGTGCTGGCACTGCCTCTACGGGAGTGGCTGTGACTTGCTGCACATCCACATAGACTTCCACCTGTTGGTGTTGCTGACCTACAGCCACATGTCTGTCACCCTACTCCCACCATATGGTCTAACACAGACATTGCACAGTCAAGGATTCCCACCATCTCACCCAACCATCTATCCAGGACCTTTGCAAAATAACGGTGAACTACTGAAAGATCATGGATGTTGTCAAGTGAAGCAGAATGAGTAACCCTCTGGAGCCTCAGACTCTTCTGGTATAGCATTCCCTACATGCCTGTGCCTCCATGATGGCCTGACACATGCTTCTGGTGACACCTACTGTGGCACTTCTGTCAGGGGCATGATGGCCAGCAGCCCTCCTATGAGCACCCCTGTACATCTGCCTGTGTGGTACCTCGCTGGTCATCCAGCTATGGCTGCTGTGTACAGACACACTTGCCATAGTCACCACACTGTCCTGTCCCATGCCACCACCTGCCAACTGTCCCTCATCAATGACCACTGGTGATCGGGTATGTAGAGGCAATATGACTGTGTGTGGGGATGGGGTGGCTAACAGTGGGAAGTCAATTGATGGCACAGCTTCTTCCCCTGACAACCCTGCCTGTGCACCACCATACCTATCATCTTTGTCAGACTCTGTATGGACACTAACATCAGTTTTCCTGCAGGAGGGACCCTGACCCACCACGTCACCTGTGAAGGGAAAACAAAAAATGTACTTTAAGACCTGCAGGGGCATTGCTTACCTCTACACACACTTGCACACATACACACACACACACACACACACACACACACACACACACACACACACACACACACACACACACACACTTACAGGTGAGGTGGTACAAAGATATTACACAGACTTCTCATTACCCAACTGTCAACATGCATTTATATGGCACTCAACAGCATGCACTGCAGCTATACTCAGTCCCTGTTACCAACATTATGAATCTCTGTGATGCATGAGTTGTGTTATTAGGTGATGCCCCTTCCCCTGGGACACACTGCAGCCATGTACACAGTATTGCTGTGCACCTGTTCAGCTCCCTGGCATGTACTGTGCACCATACCTCACGAGCCTACACACCATTGCTGAATGTGTATATGTGTGGCATTTATGATTGCTCTTTTGCTCACAGCCCCTATGTGTTTGTCTGACACATACCTGGGATGATATGAGCACAGATGTCAATAGTGAATGCCTGACCTCTGATTTGCAGAGCTCATCATCAGCAGTGCATGTATGAGCAATAAAATCCAATTACACTGACAACCTTTAAAGCTTACTGTGGCTATGAGAAGTGTACACACCCTTATTGACATGCCACCCTCTTCCCTGATACGCCATGGGGCCACAGTACTGCATATGTTAACATTACACACCCCTGACATGTGACATGACCTGTGCAATCAAATGCAGTACCAAACAAATGTGTTAGCTGTGCAGATGCTGACTGAGATGCATACAATATGTGTTTTGCATAAGTGTGCACACCCTTAACACAATGGTTTGTTGCAACACCTGTTAAGTGAACTACAGCAGTCACTATTCCTGGAAGGGGTTTACTAGCATGGTCCATCTTCACTTGCCATTATTTGGTCACTCTGCCCTACAAATGTCCCCCAACTCTGCCAGATTGCAAGATCAGCTCATGTGCACAGCTCTTGGAGGTCACACAGTGCCTTCACTATTGCTTTGGA
Source organism: Protopterus annectens (assembly GCF_019279795.1). NCBI lineage: Eukaryota > Metazoa > Chordata > Ceratodontiformes > Protopteridae > Protopterus > Protopterus annectens. The sequence continues at coordinate 485,726,974 of NC_056725.1, read as the reverse complement.
GTCAGGGTTATGTCTGCCGCAATTCATGACCTTGACTCTGTTCAGATACCACCATTCTTAGCGAGCTTTGGATGTATGCTTCAGTTCACTGTTGTGTTTCAGGATGACACCCCTCCCCATCATCAGCCTTTTTGCAGATGCAGGAATACTATGGGCCACACATGAGTGTCATTTTGCACTGTCCCAAATTCAGAACACCATGTCTACTGGCCTAGTTCCTGCTAATGAGCAGCAAACCTAAAGGTGTACACTGGCACCAGCAAGGTACAGATGGGGATGGTGGGCCTGAGGTGGAGTGTGTTGTTGCTTGTGTAGCACATGTATCTTTATTAATACTGTCTGAAGGTTTCAGCCATGGTCTCGGTACACCATTGCACATTGCAACACATGTCTTTGGGAGACCTGATGTTATGCATATGCTACCTATAGAGAGCCCTGGATGATGTTTCCTGTGGAACACCTCTTCCATCTGATTACTCTAACCCATAGACCACACTTATGCAGAGTACAGGCAATTGTCAACACAGGTACTGCACAGGCGATACTTGCCAGTCATTCCTGCAAGTCCCTCAATGTTGCTTCATGTTTCTGGGCAGCCTGCATGACCAGTTTGCAACAATGTGTTGTCATCTGTCTTGGATGGGTATCTGTTTATTTTCTACATTAATGCTGTCCCATACTTCATCGTCACATACATGGTTGTCAGCACTGTTTGCCATGGTATATGCAATGGTGAGGTAAGGCTATGTCTCCCACTCCTGAGTACTCCCTTTTGGAAATGGGATCCATTCCATGGTTTGTAAGATGTGTGCAAACCACGGCTGCCTCTGTTGCAGGTGAGTGGGCAAATGTCATGGACATACTTCTTGGGCAGCAGACCATTACTTGGTGTGACACTGAGGACCTGTATTTGATGGAAGGTGCACACTCAAGAAGAGTGAATGCTGACAGTACCTCAAAATGCTTCTACAATATGTTATTTGGAGTGTGTGCACACATATGCTTCCAGTGCTTGTTAAGGTATGTATTCCCCATATTTGTTGCCCTAACATAGGATTCCATATTACACATTCATTGCTCATGTTAGGATCACATTACAGGTTGTAAAAGTTGTAGAATGTGGTATTGTGATATGCCGTTGTGTAGATCTGTAACAGTTGCCATTGTAATAGTGATATATACACTGTTGTAGCCACTGTATAAAGGTAATGTTTCAGACATGTCCCTACTGTAGGTCATTTGTCCCACCATTATGTTCATCTCTGTCCACACATCTTTCACTGACAGGTTGTTAGTTATACTGCAGGACTCTTACATACCCTTCAGATATGCCACCATAGTGACCACTGTGATGCAGTGCAGTTAACAGCAACAATAAGTGAACATGTACTGCATGCAGTATGGGTAGGTGTATTAAATGTGTGCGTGGCAAATACAATGGCCATAACATGGCTGGTGTATTTGTAAACCTGAACAAAAAAACTCCATACTCACCAGCTACAGGCTGCTGCCCCAGTGGTATATCAGTGGGACCTACATAGCTGTGTAAGAGATGTGATGTCAGTAGCCAAATCTGTGGCATTGGTACAGGGTGGGAGCAGCATTTCAGTACATCAGCAGTACAAACCCTTATTGATATTTTAAATAGGGGCAGTCGAGAAGTTTTTCTAATAGCTCTCGATATTGAAAAAGCTTTTGATATGCTGAAATGGGATTATCTCTTCAAAGGTTTAGAAATCTTTGATTTATTTTCCATCTCATTTCATTACTTTGATAAAAAATCTATATAAAAATAATCTTGCGTATGTAAAACTTTCTTTTACTTCAGAACCCATTAAAATACTCAAAGGTACAAAGCAAGGCTGTCCTTTGTCACCCATTTTATTTGCTCTTTAACTCTGAGTGTCTCACATGAATCTCTTAAAGAGTTAGATCTACAGACTAAAAGGTTCTCTGATAGCTCAGGTTTACGTATAATTGAATCAAAATCTAATTATATGTATTTAAATAAAAAACACAATTCTTTCATAACTCCAGTTCACTTAATAGGAAAACAGGTCTCTTCTATAAATTACCTAGGAATTATTATAGGTAACAATATTAATAACACTATCTACAAATTATAAAAAAATCTTAAATACTATAAAACTACTCACTGACAAATGGAATAAATTATTTCTAAAGTTTGAAGATAGACTTCAATTAATAAAGATGGCATTATTACCAAAAATAAACTATATAGCTCAAGAATAAAGATGGTATTATTACCAAAAATAAACTATATAGCTCAAGCCATTCCAATGATACCTAATAAAAAATTATTACAAGACATAAATACAATTATTTTAAATTTTCTCTGGTTCCCTAAACAAAACAGGATAGCCTATGCTCATCATATTAGACCTTGGGAAATGCGAGGAATTAATTTCCAGACTTAGAGACATATATTAAGGCTTCTATATTCAAAATAGTTTTCGATTGGATAGACCCAAAAAATTTCATCAGCTTGGAAATCCCTTCATATTTCTATATTTTTAAATGAGAATAAACTCACAAAAAATACTCTTTCAAATGATCAGATAAATACATTTTGGAAAATATTATGTCTTAATTTACAATTTAACATTTCGAAACCCACCAACTCAGTCTTCATAAACTACATTTATAACTCATTTAGATCTTTCATAAACCCAAACTTAGACATTAAATTATGGTGGGAACTCTTAATTCCTTTCAAAATAACTAAAAACTTTAACAACAAATTGCATGAAAGCATTATAAACAATTGGGAACTAAAAAAAATTACATGTTGGCAAGATTGTATTAGGAACTCATCAGTCTTAAATATACAACAAATAATAAACACCTTTGATATTCCAAATTCAGATTGGCTTATACTTCAAAACATTTTATTTCATGCTCAGGAGTTATACAGAATAATCAATAATTCCTCCTTTACTTCTGAACCAAAATTAATTTCCATTATCCAAGAAATGATTTATAATAATCATAATTGGTCTAATTTAACATCAGTGCTCTATAAAAACTTAATAATCTACAAAGTTAATCCAAAACAAAACTTCTGGAACTTTATTACTAAAGGTCATCAGATTAACCTTTCCTCTGAAAACAAAATTAATTTATTGTATTCTATTAAATTAACTTCCAATCTACAAGCTTGGAAGATTTTTTTCATGGAAATGCTTACACACGGCATTTTACACCCCCAATAGGATAGCTAAAATGGACTCTTCTAAACAATTCTTTTGTTAGAGGTATTCTCAGAATTGTAATGCTGATTGGATTCATATATTCTTTGAGTGTATCAAAGTTAAAAACTTGTGGGAGGAGGTTGGAAATTTCCTCCAAGCTATTTTTTCAGATTCCTTCATACTAACTAAATCCATGATTTTTCTGAATGTAACTGAAACAAATGTTATGAGCAAAAATAATTTGTATCTACTATTGACTATACTAGCAATTGCTAGAAAAGGTATTACAAGAAAATGGAAAACTTCATCTGAACCCAACTTTCAAGAATTTATGACTCTACTAGAAGAAAGCTCATTCCACAGGGCAGTCCTCTCCTGTAGATCATGGGCCATATGCCCAAAGAAGGTTCTGTGGTGATGCATGAAGTAGTTGATTAGTATTTCATTCTCCTGTGGAGTATAAGCAGGGAGATGCTCCCTTGACATGGTACCTGGAAGACATAACCAGGAAAAAAGGTCTGAGGACCTCATACTGCAAGGATATAATAGTTGTTAATTGACATCTCTCTCTCTCCCCCACCATATCTGCAACAGTAATCTGAAGACACAAATCAGTGGGTATGTTTACACCAAACCTACTGTTGGGATTTATATCCTATTGTGCAACTAATATTGAAATGTGTTTCTATTCATGTTCCATGTTGAAACAGTACCATTAGTGGCCTGTTGCTAACAATGTAATCTGCATGCCACTGTAATGGCCACTGTGGTTCCATATATGCATGTGTTCTGTTTGCTATGCAACTGTTCCAAATCTGGTGTTTTGGGTTAATGGGAATATCTATGCATGCTGTTATAACTAGTCCTGGATTGTGTTGACTACTCACATATGTTCTAATACTGCAACACAATAGCAGGTTTGGGAAGGCTGTTCCCAGCAGAACCACCTCTCCCACCTCATTTGGCCATGGCACCAGGCTACAACATGTCTGAGACCCAACCTGGGACCTCCTCATTTGCTGGTTCTGCACTACCTTCAGGTAGAACCACCTCAGGGGATGGTGCTTGTCCCCCCTCCGGGAGCATGCAAAGACAGGATTCTGTCACCTGAAGTTGGGTCCAGGGTCTGGTGCATAGGGAGCTCCACAGAGAATTGGGGGATCTGCTACATCACCTTGCAGCCCTTGTGACACAATTAGATGGTCAGCCTGCCCCTCCTGCTCAGCCCCCAGCACAGCCACCTTCAGGGCCATGAAGATGCAGTGGTGACTACCCAAGGGTGGGGTAACTATTTTTTGAGAACAGATTGCCTTTTTTTTAAGGTGAGAGTGGGTTGTTGGGGAAGGATAGCAGGTATATTTGGGGAGGTAGGTTGGGTAGGAAGACAGACAAGACAGACAAGAAAGCATACAGGGGTGGTATATGACACATGTGGTGGGTAAACATCTTAGACGGGGAGGGGTGTTTGGAAATCGGAAGCCCATGAGACCCCAAATGGAAACAATGGGACTGAGGTCCCCACCCATGGGCAGTCACCACTGCACCTTCATGAACCCACAGGTGGCTGTACTGGGGGCTGAGCAGGAGGGGCAGGTTGACCCTCTAAAAGTGCCACATGGCCCTCAAGCTGGTGTAGCAGATCTCCAAACTCCCTTCAGAGCTTGCTATGCACCAATTCCTGGACCTGACTTTGGGTGACAGGATCCTGTCCATGCCCACTCCTGGGCAGGCAAGCCCCATCCCACTGAAGGTGGTGCAGGACCAGTGGACAAGGAGGTCCTGGGGTGGGTCCCAGGCATCCTGGGGCCCAGTGCCATGGCCAGATGAGGTGGGAGAGGTGGGTCTGCTGGGACCGGCCTTCCCATATGTGGTATTGTGTTGCAGTTTTAAAACATACATGGGTTAGTAATGGTCACTACAATCCAGGATTAGTTATAACAGCATGCATAGATATTCCCATTAACCCAAAACACCAGATTTAGAACAGTTGCATAGCAAACAGAACATGCATATGTGGAACCACAGTGGCCATTACAATGGCATGCAGGTTACATAGATAGCAACAGGCCAACAGTGATAGTATTTCAACATGGAACATTAATAGAAACACATTTCAATATTTATAGAACAATAAGACATATGTCCCAACAGTAGGTTTGGTGTAAACATGCCCATTGATTTGTGCATTTAGATTATTGTTGCAGATATGGTGGGGGGGGGGAGATGTCAATTAACAACTTATATATCCTTGTAGTACTCACAACTTTAATGATTATTGCTCTAATCATTAAGGTACAGGTATTATTACAATACCCTATGGCCTTGGTGTGGGCAGTGGCATGTTTGTACACAGTGTATACTTCAACTGTCTTATAGCTAAATCCTTACATCTCTTACCTGGTAGACATGTAGAGGGAATGTTTGTTAACACTACCTGACTGTTTCTACACATATTCCCACAACACTATTATTCTGATATCAAATGTTACTGAATGCTACATGTCAGGCCATACTATAACAGAGTAAACACTACCAGTCCGGGATTTACATCTTTATTAGCAGGCACATTTTTCTTATCTAACAGACCTGTTGAGGGAATATTCGTTAACACTACCTGACTGTTTCTACACATATTCCCAGAGTCCAGTTAATATTATGCACATACCTCTTAATCTCTTAATGCACACACTCTGGACAAAGCTGGGGGCACAAATAAGGATATGTTTTGAATATTGCTGTTATAAACTTGGAGAGTTGCATGAGTGACAGGATTTGTTTAAATATACATTTTCTGAAGGTTTTGAGGTCTGAAAATCAAATGCATGTCATTATTTCATGACTACAATTCTGAGATCATCCCACTGATTTGCCAAGGGACAGAGGAACAGGCAGAAAATATGAGCTAATTATATGGACATTCTGAAAAATCTGTATAGTTGAGAGGTACAGTTGAGAGGTATGATTATGCATACAGCTTACTACCACTCCCAAGATACGAATCATGGCTGCGTCTGCTAAAAATACAACAATTTAAGTCACAGTAGAGTGTGCTATTTGGATATTGCTGGCTATCTCTTCAGTGTTTTCTGTCTAAGTCTCTCTTGGTTGTACAATCTGATCTTGTAATTACAACAGTCTTATACAGGCATTCCTTGACTTTTTTATGTAGCACAGCATGGGTAACAGTGGTTAATACAACATTACTATTCAGAGAATGCAACAATAAATGCCATACAATACCAGAGTAAGCAAAACCAGTCCAGGATTTAGAGCTTTATTGCCAGGCAGCTACAGTTTTATTTTAATATGACCTGTATAGGACTATTACTGTCACATTGTCTGGTTTATTCAGTACAACACATACAATAGTTTTTATACTACCAGATGACTTTATACTACTTTATATTTATTTGGTATGGCCAGTACAGGATTGTTACTCACCAACCTCGTGACACAGCCTTTGCAGCCTACTTGCATAGGCTTCCTGATTCACAGCCCACTCAGCTGCAGTTGTAAAGGAAATAGAGACATATTTAGGCATACCTATCCATCACATACATACAATGGACTTTAGTAAACAGTAAGGGTAGGACTACTTACATACTGCTGGGACATCACCCCTCTGCCTTGATTCTTGGACCCACTCATCCAAGACCTCCCTCTTTCTCTGCTTCAAGTCGGCAGAGTGGTGCCTGACCTGCTCACCAGTCTGAGGGATACTAGTGGCACTGGTGAAATCATGGGTGAGATGGTTTCAGGCTTCCACTTTATATTGGGAGCCCTGGTACTGGCCCTTCAGCAGTCACTCATCATGTTTTTTTACCTGGAGTCCTACCATGACCTTGGACTCCTGTATGCCCCAGCGCTGTGCCTGGAAGTGCAATCCCTCTCCATCTCCAGCCATCCTGCCTACATGGAAAGCTGCAACCAGTTATGAGCTGTATTCCCACCTGTGGAGTTTAAATACAGCTGATTTCCCACCCTTTGCCATGATTGGACGGTTTTGAATATGCTGAGCTAAGCTAAGCTTCGGGCAAATCTGCTTAGCTAAGATTGGCATTGCTTAAAGGGACATGTTCAGCACTGCTTACCAATGGGCAAATCCACTTAGCTGGGCTACTCTTTGCTTAGTAGTCATATTTACACAATGCTTACACCTGGCAAGCAGAGCTGTGCAATGTTTAGCATTGCTTATTTTTATTTTATAGACTATCTGTTGTATGGCATTGATTCATCATTCATTACATATTATACATTTATTTACTGACCCTGACATCTCCCAATGTGCTTTCATTACATGTATTCATGTGCGACTATACTGTATGGGGCACTTGTGTTTATATAGGGATTTCACAACTTTATTAAACTGACACCTCACATCTGGACCTAATGCAGCACTCCGGTTAACAACTATATGTTATTTAGTAGGCAATACCAAAACAACTGTTTATGTACTACTTTCACATGTAAAACATGAATTGGTTATAGTGGGCATCAAACTGGGAATGGTTGTTCACAAGGTGCTCTAACCACTACACTATTGCAATACTGCTTATGTTGGATGTCTCTTGCTATTTAACTTCTTGTGCTGCTTAAGCTGGACTAGGCATAGCTAAGCAATGGGCACACATACCCAACTACGATTAAACTTCATCACATTTATAAAAAAAAAACGTTTTGTTGAGTTATTTTATCTGTACCCTTCAGAATATCCCTGCTAATGCTAAACCTGTCATTTTATCAGCTCTCTGCTTTGTGGGGCAATTGTCCCTTTTGGCTTTGTCCACATTACTTACTCTACTGGGTTGGGAAGTGTGCACTATGGACTTATGCTGCCTGTGTTATCCTAATAACTTTTGGTTTGGTAGCATACCTCTCAACCTCTTAGAGCAAAATATCTGGACAAAGCCTACAATGATGGGGGAAACAAACAGAGTCAGATTTTAAATATCGCTATTACGAACTTAAAAAGTTGATAGAATAATAGGTTTTACATTAGCATGAATTTTCTGATGGATGTGTGGAGTATTAAATTCAAATGTTTTGTCATTATTTAATGACTTCAATCCTCAGTTATTTTCCAGACAGGTACACATTTTAGGGGGAACACACCAAAAATATGAGGCAAACATCTGGGCATTCTGCAGAAATCTGTACAGTTGAGAGATATGCTTGGTAGGGACGATTGTCTCTTATGCCTTTGACCACTCATTTTTGTTTTCCTGATGGGTTGGGGGTGTTACGAGCATTCTCACTCATTTTTAACTGCCAAAAAGCAATTCTGGAGTGCAGGGGCGTGTGTATTGTGAGAGCTCTGCTCTCAGACACACCCCCTGCACTCGTACACAGCTCCATGTCCATTTAACAGCAAAGGCAGTGCGCCTTCATGAATATGCAAGGCGTGCTGCCATGCTGTAATGCTGAAAGTATTGCAAAATCATGTTAATCTTTTAACATTTCATTTTTATCTTTGTGCTACTTTATTTTTCTTCCCCTTACTCTTTCCCCTATATTACCTCTTCTCTATCTTTATATCCTGCTGTCCCCTTACTCTTTCCCCTATATTACCACTTCTCTATCTTTATATCCTGCTGTCCCCTTACTCTGTCCCCTATATTACCTCTTCTCTATCTTTATATCCTGCTGTCCCCTTACTCTTTCCCCTATATTACCTCTTCTCTATCTTTATATCCTGTTGTCCCCTTACTCTTTCCCCTATATTACCTCTTCTCTATCTTTATATCCTGCTGTCCCCTTACTCTTTCCCCTATATTACCTCTTCTCTATCTTTATATCCTGCTGTCCCCTTACACTTTCCCCTATATTACATCTTCTCTATCTTTATATCCTGCTGTCCCCTTACTCTTTCCCCTATATTACCTCTTCTCGATCTTTATATCCTGCTGTCCCCTTACTCTTTCCCCTCTATTACCTCTTCTCTATCTTTATATCCTGCTGTCCCCTTACTCTGTACCCTATATTACCTCTTCTCTATCTTTATATCCTGCTGTCCCCTTACTCTTTCACCTATATTACCTCTTCTCTATCTTTATATCCTGCTGTCCCCTTACTCTTTCCCCTCTATTACCTCTTCTCTATCTTTATATCCTGCTGTCCCCTTACTCTTTCACCTATATTACCTCTTCTCTATCTTTATATCCTGCTGTCCCCTTACTCTTTCCCCTATATTATCTCTTCTCTATCTTTATATCCTGCTGTCCCCTTACTCTGTCCCCTATATTACCTCTTTTCTATCTTTATATCCTGCTGTCCCCATACACTTTCCCCTATATTACATCTTCTCTATCTTTATATCCTGCTGTCCCCTTACTCTTTCCCCTATATTACCTCTTCTCTATCTTTATATCCTTCTGTCTCCTTACTCTTTCCCCTATATTACCTCTTCTCTATCTTTATATCCTGCTGTCCCCTTACTCTTTCCCCTATATTACCTCTTCTCTATCTTTATATCCTGCTGTCCCCTTACTCGTTCCCCTATATTACCTCTTCTCTATCTTTATATCCTGCTGTCCCTTACTCTTTCCCTATATTACCTCTTCTCTATCTTTATATCCTGCTGTCCCTTACTCTTCCCCTATATTACCTCTTCTCTATCTTTATATCCTGCTGTCCCCTTACTCTTTCCCCTATATTACCTCTTCTCTATCTTTATATCCTGCTGTCCCCTTAACTTTTCACCTATATTACTTCTTCTCTATCTTTATATCCTGCTGTCCCCTTACTCTTTCCCCTATATTACCTCTTCTCTATCTTTATATCCTGCTGTCCCCTTACTCTTTCCCCTATATTACCTCTTCTCTATCTTTATATCCTGCTGTCCCCTTACTCGATTGTCTCTTATGCCTTTGACCACTCATTTTTGTTTTCCTGATGGGTTGGGGGTGTTACGAGCATTCTCACTCATTTTTAACTGCCAAAAGGCAATTCTGGAGTGCAGGCGCGTGTGTATTGTGAGAGCTCTGCTCTCAGACACACCCCCTGCACTCGTACACAGCTCCATGTCCATTTAACAGCAAAGGCAGTGCGCCTTCATGAATATGCAAGGCGTGCTGTAATGCTGAAAGTATTGCAAAATCATGTTAATCTTTTAACATTTCATTTTTATCTTTGTGCTTCTTTATTTTTCTTCCCCTTACTCTTTCCCCTATATTACTTCTTCTCTATCTTTATATCCTGCTGTCCCCTTACTCTTTCACCTATATTACTTCTTCTCTATCTTTATATCCAGCTGTCCCCTTACTCTTTCACCTATATTACTTCTTCTCTATCTTTATATCCTGCTATCCCTTTACTCTTTCCCCTATATTACCTCTTCTCTATCTTTATATCCTGCTGTCCCCTTACTCTTTCCCCTGTATTACCACTTCTCTATTTTTATATCCTGCTGTCCCCTTACTCTGTCCCCTATATTACCTCTTCTCTATCTTTATATCCTGCTGTCCCCTTACTCTTTCCCTATATTACCTCTTCTCTATCTTTATATCCTGCTGTCCCCTTACTCTTTCCCCTATATTACCTCTTCTCTATCTTTATATCCTGCTGTCCCCTTACACTTTCCCCTATATTACATCTTCTCTATCTTTATATCCTGCTGTCCCCTTACTCTTTCCCCTATATTACCTCTTCTCTATCTTTATATCCTGCTGTCCCCTTACTCTTTCCCCTCTATTACCTCTTCTCTATCTTTATATCCTGCTGTCCCCTTACTCTGTCCCCTATATTACCTCTTCTCTATCTTTATATCCTGCTATCCCCTTACTCTTTCACCTATATTACTTCTTCTCTATCTTTATATTCTGCTGTCCCCTTACTCTTTCCCCTATATTACCTCTTCTCTATCTTTATATCCTGCTGTCCCCTTACTCTTTCCCCTCTATTACCTCTTCTCTATCTTTATATCCTGCTATCCCCTTACTCTTTCACCTATATTACTTCTTCTCTATCTTTATATCCTGCTGCCCCCTTACTCTTTCCCCTATATTACCTCTTCTCTATCTTTATATCCTGCTGTCCCCTTACTCGTTCCCCTATATTACCTCTTCTCTATCTTTATATCCTGCTGTCCCCTTACTCTTTCCCCTATATTACCTCTTCTCTATCTTTATATCCTGCTGTCCCCTTACTCTTTCACCTATATTACTTCTTCTCTATCTTTATATCCTGCTGTCCCCTTACTCTTTCCCCTATATTACCTCTTCTCTATCTTTATATCCTGCTGTCCCCTTACTCTTTCCCCTATATTACCTCTTCTCTATCGTTATATCCTGCTGTCCCCTTACTCTTTCCCCTATATTACCTCTTATCTATCTTTATATCCTGCTGTCCCCTTACTCTTTCCCCTATATTACCTCTTCTCTATCTTTATATCCTACTGTCCCCTTACTCGATTGTCTCTTATGCCTTTGACCACTCATTTTTGTTTTCCTGATGGGTTGGGGGTGTTACGAGCATTCTCACTCATTTTTAACTGCCAAAAGGCAATTCTGGAGTGCAGGCGTGTGTGTATTGCGAGAGCTCTGCTCTCAGACACACCCCCTGCACTCGTACACAGCTCCATGTCCATTTAACAGCAAAGGCAGTGTGCCTTCATGAATATGCAAGGCGTGCTGCCATGCTGTAATGCTGAAAGTATTGCAAAATCATGTTAATCTTTTAACATTTCATTTTTATCTTTGTGCTACTTTATTTTTCTTCTCCTTACTCTTTCCCCTATATTACTTCTTCTCTATCTTTATATCATGCTGTCCCCTTACTCTTTCACCTATATTACTTCTTCTCTATCTTTATATCCTGCTGTCCCCTTACTCTTTCACCTATATTACTTCTTCTCTATCTTTATATCCTGCTGTCCCTTTACTCTTTCACCTCTATTACCTCTTCTCTATCTTTATATCCTGCTGTCCCCTTACTCTGTCCCCTATATTACATCTTCTCTATCTTTATATCCTGCTGTCCCCTTACTCTTTTCCCTATATTACCACTTCTCTATCTTTATATCCTGCTGCCCCCTTACTCTGTCCCCTATATTGCCTCTTGTCTATCTTTATATCCTGCTGTCCCCTTACTCTTTCCCCTATATTACCTCTTCACTATCTTTATATCCTGCTGTCCCCTTACTCTTTCCCCTCTATTACCTCTTCTCTATCTTTATATCCTGCTGTCCCCTTACTCTTTTCCTTATATTACCACTTCTCTATCTTTATATCCTGCTGTCCCCTTACTCTGTCCCCTATATTACCTCTTCTCTATCTTTATATCCTGCTGTCCCCTTACTCTTTCCCCTATATTACCTCTTCTCTATCTTTATATCCTGCTGTCCCCTTACTCTTTCCCCTATATTACCTCTTATCTATCTTTATATCCTGCTGTCCCCTTACTCTTTCCCCTATATTACCTCTTCTCTATCTTTATATCCTGGTCTCCCCTTACTCTGTCCCCTATATTACCTCTTCTCTATCTTTATATCCTGCTGTCCCCTTACTCTTTCCCCTCTATTACCTCTTCTCTATCTTTATATCCTGCTGTCCCCTTACTCTTTTCCCTCTATTACCTCTTCTCTATCTTTATATCCTGCTGTCCCCTTACTCTTTCCCCTATATTACCTCTTCTCTATCTTTATATCCTGCTGTCCCTTACTCTTTCCCCTATATTACCTCTTCACTATCTTTATATCCTGCTGTCCCCTTACTCTTTCCCCTATATTACCTCTTCTCTATCTTTATATCCTGCTGTCCCCTTACTCTTTCCCCTATATTACCTCTTCTCTATCTTTATATCCTGCTGTCCCCTTACTCTTTCCCCTATATTACCTCTTCTCTATCTTTATATCCTGCTGTCCCCTTACTCTGTCCCCTATATTACCTCTTCTCTATCTTTATATCCTGCTGTCCCTTACTCTTTCCCTATATTACCTCTTCTCTATCTTTATATCCTGCTGTCCCATTACTTTTTCCCCTATATTACATCTTCTCTATCTTTATATCCTGCTGTCCCCTTACTCTTTCCCCTATATTACCTCTTCTCTATCTTTATATCCTGCTATCCCTTACTCTTTCACCTATATTTCCTCTTCTCTATCTTTATATCCTTCTGTCCCCTTACTCTTTCCCCTATATTACTTCTTCTCTATCTTTATATCCTGCTGTCCCCTTACTCTTTCCCCTATATTACCTCTTCTCTATCTTTATATCCTGCTGTCCCCTTACTCTTTCCCTATATTACCTCTTCTCTATCTTTATATCCTGCTGTCCCCTTACTCTTTCCCCTATATTACCTCTTCTCTATCTTTATATCCTGCTGTCCCCTTACTCTTTCCCCTATATTACCTCTTCTCTATCTTTATATCCTGCTGTCCCTTACTCTTTCCCCTATATTACCTCTTCTCTATTTTTATATCCTGCTGTCCCTTTACTCTTTCCCCTATATTACCTCTTCTCTATCTTTATATCCTGCTGTCCCCTTACTCTTTCCCCTATATTACCTCTTCTCTATCTTTATATCCTGCTGTCCCATTACTTTTTCCCCTATATTACATCTTCTCTATCTTTATATCCTGCTGTCCCCTTACTCTTTCCCCTATATTACCTCTTCTCTATCTTTATATCCTGCTATCCCCTTACTCTTTCACCTATATTACCTCTTCTCTATCTTTATATCCTTCTGTCCCCTTACTCTTTCCCCTATATTACTTCTTCTCTATCTTTATATCCTGCTGTCCCCTTACTCTTTCCCCTATATTACCTCTTCTCTATCTTTATATCCTACTCTCCCCTTACTCTTTCCCCTATATTACCTCTTCTCTATCTTTATATCCTGCTGTCCCCTTACTCTTTCCCCTATATTACCTCTTCTCTATCTTTATATCCTGCTGTCCCCTTACTCTTTCCCCTATATTACCTCTTCTCTATCTTTATATCCTGCTGTCCCCTTACTCTTTCCCCTATATTACCTCTTCTCTATTTTTATATCCTGCTGTCCCTTTACTCTTTCCCCTATATTACCTCTTCTCTATCTTTATATCCTGCTGTCCCCTTACTCTTTCCCCTATATTACCTCTTCTCTATCTTTATATCCTGCTGTCCCCTTACTCTTTCCCCTATATTACCTGTTCTCTATCTTTATATCCTGTTGTTCTTCATATTTGCAACCTTTCCCATCATCCCTGATCTTGTTTGCAATACTGAATGCATAATACATTTTCGTATGCCTAAATTGCTTCCCACAAAATTATCCCCTCTTCTTCTACATCTTCACTTCGCATGCATTCATTATTTATTTATCAATAAGTATTTTTATTGAGGTTTCTTAACACAAAGCAAACATTACATTCCACTATTAACATAAACACAAATGAAATATCATTAATCACTGTAAAAATCCTACCATTTCCACTTAGAGCGTGTTCTAAGCATATTAATACATGCTGTTACAGAGAATATATGACACAGTTGAATAATCATTCCACACATATATATCAGTGTTTACTATAATTAATAAAAGATTACACTTAATGAAATAGTGAAATAATTATGACATTATTGTTTAATATGCTTCAATACTGTGTATAATGTGACTAATAAAATGGAGATTTATATACAAATCCAAATCAGCGTAAATTGACTTGTATGAAATTTCACAACTAGTAGAAAAAGTAGCCATCAATAAACACCTCTTCCTTCTGGAAAAGTACAACTCATCACACCTTCTACTCTTAATAACTTTATCATGTATTTCACTGATGTTAACAAATTCCCAGATCATAAATATTTACTGGATTTTCCATCCTGCTTCTGGCATTTATTTATCTTTTCTCATGTCTTGTGCTAGAATTAATTGTGTTTAGCAAATATTATTATATAGGCTTGCATTTTATCAATGAAAACTGAGCTGCGGCAAGTGCAGTTTCTTCCTATTAGCAGTTTTACTAATCTCTGCACAAGATCAGATGTTTCACATTATAATGTAAACATGTGACATGTTTCAGTAGTGTCTACTATTATTTTATATTCACTTCTCCAAGATTGAATCTGGAGCTCGCACTACAGCAAGGAAAATGGTAAATATACATTTCTGTGCTCTACTCCGATCTCCATTTAAACAGTTTGAAGTTTCCAAACTTCAGTCTTATGGTCTGGATCATAAGAAATTCGAAGTTTTGAAACTTCAAAATTTAGAAGTAGATCTATATATATATATATATATATATATATATATATATATATATGATAAAAACATCGAAAGAAAAAACATTGAAAACCTGTGATTGCTCTGGATTAGGGAAAGTGCAAATTCCCTGAACCCCACTGTTTGCAATCTTGTAGAAACTTAATGCTGACAGACATGATGTAATGAGTTACTTGGCAGAAAAAAATCTGACATTGCAAATGTTTGTTAATATGGATGTTTTATATATATATATATATATATATATATATATAAAAAAATATATATATATATATATATATATATATATACATATACATGTGTGTGTGTGTGTGTGTGTGTGTGTGTGTGTGTGTGTGTGTGTGTGTGCCTGCGTGTGTGTGTGTGTGTGTGTGTGTGTGTGTGTGTATATATATATATATATATATATATATATATATATATATATATATATATATATGAAGAGAGAGAGAGAGAAATTGCCACTTAGCTGTCGCTAGTAGCATGGATTCAGGTTTCCTCTCAAAGAAATCAGTATAGATGCATTTTAGCTTCAACCTGCTCTAGATTTTATCATTTACAATCAGTGGGCTGGCCAACATCTTGGAGCTGATTGCAACCTTAGGTGGTTTATCAATATGGTTCTATTTTATTTATTAGTGTCTCAAAGCTCCATCACTACCAGGTTCCACATCTTGCACAAGTCTGACCTGACCATGCTTTTATGGTTTATGAATAATAAATGTTTCCTCCAGTCTAGTTTTCATTTATTACCATACTACAGCAAAACAGTGTATAATGCCTGAACCTTGGGAGGGCCTATCCCAGTTGTTTCAGCAAATTATTCTCCATTGCCTTAATTTAATTTTCTGTCCAGCCCATATGAAACCTAAACTATCTTCTGAATGCATATCTTAAGGTTAGAGAATGACAGGTATGGCAGATGCCTTATAATAAATTGTATTTTAGGGAGGATAATATTTATTATAATAATAATGCAGAAGAAGGGCTTTCTGCATTTACAATGTTTGGTTAATAATGGCAAGTTGAAGTTTGACATTCAGCACTACGATAAGAGCTTGATAAATGGATAGTTTAGTTCCCAAATAGTTGCAGTCTTTTACCATTTTATGATTATGTTCATTTGTATAACAAATCAAAGCTGTTGCTTCCCTATATATGAGCAGAAAAATGCTAGACTTTCTATGTTCACTTACAAGACCAACTAATAAAAATGAAAATGAATTGTAGTATCCAGCATACGACCCTCCACTTTGTGGGAATCCATTACCAGATTCATCATGAATCGTGAGCCCAGTATATGTATGATCTAT
Organism: Protopterus annectens; assembly: GCF_019279795.1. NCBI lineage: Eukaryota > Metazoa > Chordata > Ceratodontiformes > Protopteridae > Protopterus > Protopterus annectens. The sequence goes on along the minus strand of NC_056725.1, from coordinate 485,710,245 downwards.
CGACTGCTTTAAGTAAATCAATTTATCTAATGAATATATAACCATCTCAATCCATTAGTACCTACTATAACAGTAAGACTGATATAAAACTGTCTGCATTCTTTGAGAAATGGAGATGCCTAAGGTCATCTGTATTCACATTCTACTGTGTTAAAAGTTGCTTGAAAGCCAAAAAGAATGCCCAAGGCATTCATCCAGAATATCTGGGGACATTTTTAATTAGTTAATGACAGATGAATAAGATTTGTTTCCCTTACTGCCCCTGTATAAAGTCCCACTGATTATTAGATATTATCTTTGGAAGAATACCTTATAGCCTATTTGCCAAAATTTAAATTCTAATTTCCATTTGTATTAGAGAGAGAGAAAAATAAGGCTGAAGTTTGTGGATATGGTTTAAACATCCCCAGAACAGAACAGACAATTTTTTTACATATTGGCATCTGGTGGGAAGAAGCCTATTTTTTTGTCTCTTGAAAGAGGGTACTCAACAGGCTTACTATGTCTTCTTTAAATAGCCTATAAAACTTTAGTTGTGAACCCATCCATACCCAGCAACCTACATGATGTAAGACTTCCTGTACCTTGTAGTGTTTCAGAAGAGAGAACTGGCACAGTCACAATGTGTTGATCTACTGAGGAAAGGTTTAGAAGTTGAAGCAATCTGGCAAAGCAGTTACAGTCAACTTTGTGTCCTAAAGTCCTGTGAGAGAGTGTGTTGGTTTTCCTAAGGCATACAATGGTTATACTGTCAGCATTAGTATGATCCTGTTTGTTTCTAAGCTTGAATGTTGTTAGTTCCCCTCACCCTTTCTTGACATGTTCCTGCTGCACACTTGGGACACTGAATAAACCTTTGACTAAGAAAACTAATGTATTCTGCTCCCATCTGTCATGCACATGGCTGACTTAGAGAGCATGTGGGTTGCTTGATTAGCCCAATCATTCTTTGTAATGAAGCATTGTCCCTACAAAGAACCTGACTGCAATTCAGATATACTACAATGGCTGATTCTGATTCTTCCATCTTTGCTTGTAAAGACATCTTGTGTCTCCTAGATCAACTGTTTACATAAATGCCTTGGAAGATCCTTAAACTCTTTCCATTTACTGATGTAGACCCCATCTCCATTTGTTTGGAAAGACAAAATGAGCTTATCAATCTTTTAGCAATATCACACCTTTGCACCCCCCCCCACCATTCATAATGGATCAAATTTCCATCCTGGAGATTGTACCCTCACTCTCACATAACTTATCAGAAATGATTTGCTAATGCATTCAGGTTTATCCATATTTCCAAGATTTAAGGCAGTAAACAACATGGCTGTACCACTCTTTAACTAATGTAAAGTCCCTACTACCAGGACTATGCTCTGTCCAGCAGTCCACAAGTTCAATTTCTTCATTGCTACTTGTAACTATTGATATATTTTAGGCTCCTCTTAGTACCTGCTGACTGCTTATCCACTCACAGGGTATGAACTGTATTGAATTCCCCCAACATTAGTATCTCTCCGCTACTGTTGAATAATCCTTTTTAATTTGTTCATTAACTGCAACCAGGATATCGTGTCATCCATGTTTGTTTTATACAGGTATACCATCCATAACAGACTGTTGGATTTGTACCCGAACAAGCAACCATTTCTCCTTTCCAAGTTTCTGTGTCTCAGTAGGATTCTTGAAGTAAAATTGCTTGTTCTGACTAAGCTGACTTGGCTCAGCTTGCTACAATATTCCCCTCCCAGAGTTTTTTTTTTTCTTAAGGCAAGTAATTGAGCTCAACTTTAATTTGGTCTTCTGCAAATAAAAAAGCCACTTTGATCTATTTTCATTGAGTTGTTCCACAATAGCCTTGGATTTTAGTACTGCACTCATACCTTTTAAATTTCCAAATTACATTCCAGGGGATGTAATGATATGGACATACTTTTGTACCCATTCCAAATCTGTATTTAAATACTTAATGGTTATACTAGTACCTTTTATCATGCTGGTATTCATGTCAGCATACCAAAGCTACAGCCAGTATGGAAGACTAGCTAATTAATCCATGTGGCTGATATCTACTGCAAGCATATAATATTTATTAAAAAAGATGGTAAGCCAGAACTATATGGTAATCACAAAAAACCTCAAACATAGCCATACAACATAATTTATTAAATAAAAGGCTTAGTGTTTTTGTCCAAACATAGTTACTTGGACTTCATCAGAGCAAACATTAAATTGATACAGAGGTATTTATAAAGGTATATGAAATATACATCACCAGCATACCTTTCGATCATCCAGATTTGCACAGAATGCCCAGATTTTTTACTCATGTTTTTGGTCAGTTCCTCATTAAATTTGTGATAGCCTGGCAAATCACTTAGGATTGAAGCCACAAAATAATGGCATACATTTGAGTTCCAAATTTCAAATCCTGCAGAAAAATGCATGCTAAAACAAATTTCATTACTCTAGCAACTTACTAAGTTTATAAGAGCAACTTTTAAAATGTGTCCCTATTTTTTGGGCCTTTGACCCCCCCCCCCCCATTATTTTAGGATTGTCCAGATTTCTTGCTCAAAGATATTGAGAGATATGGTCACCAGTTTTAAAGTATCCATTAATATATTAAAGAAACTTGTTTCCATAAATACAAACTACATGACACTGTTAACTGATTGAAATAAAACAACAACAACCAACCTCCCCTACATCAGTAGGGGGTCTAATGCCATCAGTTGAACCTGAACCCTTAGCCAAATCGACTGTGTTGTTAGCATACTGCTTAAGACCCTTAATATCTTTTTTATTCTTACTTTTAATTTATTTATTTAGCTAACCAAACTTAAAAAAATGTCCATCATATTCATTCTTACAAGTAAAAAACAATAAATGGTTCTTAGTCTTTTTATTAAGCACTGAAATTTCTTCCTTAAGTTTGTTCATGAGAAAGGTATTCCTCTTGATCAGCAATTCTATACTCTCTAAACCATGTTGGTGATATAAACTAACAAAGTCATCAAGCTATAGGTTTATTAATGATTACCATTTTTATGTTATTTTTTTGAGAGTGACTTTAACATTGATACATAATCACGTTTAATCAGTTTTATGTATTAATGAAAACATTCTTGTTTTATTCATTTTAATAATTAAATGTATGGTAGATTGGTTGTTGTTTAAATTAATTAACAATGTCATGTAGCTTGTATTTATGGAAGCATGTTTCTTTAACATATTAATGGCTATTTTTGATACTGGTGATGTATATTATACGTACCTTTATAATTACCAGTGTACCAGCATAATGTTTGCTCTCATGAAGTCCAAGTCACTATGTACAGATGAGTGCGCTAAGTTTTTTATTTAATAAGTTATGTTGCATGGCTACTTTGGAGTTTGCTGTGATTGCCATATAGTGCTGGGTTACTGTACTTTTTTGGGGGGGAGCTGTCCTTTTATGTGCAGGCACCTCTGTGTTTTGGTAAAATAGATGGTATTAAAAGGGATTAATCAACATACAAAAAGTGCTCTAACATGCATGTTGCCACACTCATTTAGTACTTGAGAAGGCATGGTTGCAGTCTGTGTGATACATTGCCCTGCATGTTGTCACAGTGTTTAACAAAGACATTGGAAATTATATAACAAAAATATCATTAGTTGTAAGGTAATACTCTCCTCTTAATAATCACTAATTACATTTATCAGATGTATTCTTCTTTCAATACTTCAGTAATATCAATAATTATCAATAATATCACCACTCAACTATATATAGTTTCCATAACATGATATTCATTTTCACACATCAGCTATACCACATTTGTGTGTGTGTGTGTGTGTGTGTGTGTGTGTGTGTGTGTGTGTGTGTGTGTGTGTGTGTGTGTGTGTGTGTGTGTGTGTGTGTGTGTGTGTGTGTGTGTGTGTGGTATGGCTGATGTGTGGAAAGGAATATCATGCTAAGAAACTTCTACAAGCATTGTTTCATATACTGTTATATACACCACCACCACCCATGAGTTCTCATCATTCATATGATGTTCAACTCGGTAATAAATCTGCCATACACTTTGCTAGTCATTTGGCTATACTTAGAAATAGCATAAGCTGTTTGATAGGCTATGGATGCATGCTGTGTCACCATGTTGAGCAAGGTCACTTTTATTTCCTGTATATCCTCCAAAACTAGATCACATACTGCAAGATCCATGTTAACTTCGAGTGTAGCAATACTCTTAATTGGATCAAACCTGTTGCTACTGGTTGTTGTTGTAGATGTAAAAAGTTTGGTTTTCTCCCCACTCTGATGGCAGGTTTTAGAAGGGAAATCTGACCTTTACCCCACTTATGCATAAGGGATTTTTGACAGTGATTATGATTTAAGTCTGACTCTTCTCGTGTTGTCTAAAGTTACTATACTGCTTCCTTAGATTGCATTTTCATATGATTTTTATTGCTAATCCCTCAAAATTTTAACTAGCATTCAGCATCTATAGGTGTCAAAAATGCATGTCTATGTACTTGTGTAGTTCATAGCATTTGGAGTGAAGCCATGTACTTCAAGGTGATCCCAAAGCACAGCTCTTTCCACTACACTATGAATGCTGCTAGTGTCTTTGTTTGCCAAATAGCACCACATTGTAATGGGAAGTATCTTAAGTAGGTGACCTAATATTCCTAAATTTGTCATAAACTGCCATGTCTTGTTTAAAACAAACCCTGGGATTCATAAAGCTTGCGCCAGGTGCAGGTGTTGCATCGGCTTTCCAACACCAAATATGGCCGCTGAGCGATCCAGGTATGAGCTGTTCCCACATGCACTACCTGCGTACGCTACACCCGCACAGCTCCTGGGCCCTGAATGCTAATTACCCCATGTGCAGCAGTGTAGCATGCAAATGAAGGTATGTAGTGATCCAGGAAGTGGTGCAGGTGTAGTGTAAGCATGCAGAAATGTAAACTGTAGAAAATGGTTTACATTTTTGCAAACATAAAATCGGAGCCATGACAGCCGACCAAACACATGTATTATATTGTTAATATATGCCAATGGCTGAATATATAGCCATTGGCATAAAAAAAATGTACAAAATATAAAATTAACATTTAATATATATAGTCGCACTATTGCAACGTGGAAGCGCAGGGCAGCGGTGCACAAAGGGGATTGCAAGGAAAATATAAAAATATAGAATAAAACTGCAATGTAACACATATCATGATTTCCCCATAATAGTCAACGGCAGGCATGCTACACCATACTATGGCACAAGGGTTGCTAAGGGGCTGTGACAGTGTTATGTGCAGTAGCTAGGAATTAGTAGGTAATGCCATGCAAATGAGAGGAGTAATAGTGAATCACAGATTCCCCGCTGGTGTAAGGATGCACCTCACAGTGTAGAGTTATAACACCGAGGTGTGCCCTTGAGATAAAGATGACATCAAGAGAGGGGTGTGTCGCCATTGCTGTAAGCACTTTGGAGCATTGCTAAACCGGTTTGCCCCTAGCTAGGCAAAGCTGCAGGATAGGGGTGTGTTGAACTGGCCATAGATTTGCTTAGCTGAGGGTACAAAAGGTAACTGAGTATGCATGTGAATGGAGATGAAAATGCATGTAAACCCGGTAAATGGGTCTGTGCAGCGTGCACTGCAGCTGAAACAGGAAGGATATAAGAAAGAAACAAGGAAATGCTGCAGCAGGGAAATTGGAGTACAAATGACTAATTAACACCTAGGAGCCTACAGCTGGCCATTGACAACAGCTAACAAGGCTGCAAGCAGCTACCTGCAGAAAAGGAAAGGGGAGGGGCAGTACTGCAAAGAAAACAAGTGTCTAAGCAGAACAAAGCCGATTTGCAGTATATCAGCTACAAGACACATTTTGCCATGACTGGGTAGGGAAAGTACAAAACAAGAAAGATGGCAGGTGGATGCATGCCTGATAATGGTAGGTGATCCAGGTTTAAAAGTGAATTAAAGGGCAACAGATTAATCAAGGCAGGCAAGCATAACTCCACAGTAAAGGCCCCACACTTGCAGTACTCATTGTAAAACCCATAATTAAGATACTCTGCAGCTGGAATAGCTCATACACACCCAATGACATCAGCAGCATCCATAGCATAATAGTATAGAGAAAGCACCTCACACACATTTGTGTATTCCCATACACTCTGCACCAGTGGTGTATACAGATGGAGAACTTTTATTATATATATGTTAGGGGCTGCCATAGCTTTGATTCACCAGCATGTGTTGGAGACTGAAGGTGGTGTGGAGGATGATGCAAATGACCACCTCAGGCACCAGAGGAGGAGGTGAGTGTTCAGACCCAGGCTAACCTACCAGGGGCTACATGATCTGGAGATAGTAGAGCATTACAGAGTGGACAGGGACATCCTACAGCAACTTGTGGAGCTGTGCTAGCTATGCCTCAGAGCCAGAACAAACAGTGGGGAACCCATCCCAGTGGATACGAAGGTATGTGTAAGCCTGAGAATACTAGCTACAGGTACCTTTCAAAGACAAACTGGGGATATCATGGGTATCTCACAGGCATCAACATCCAGGGTACTACACCAATTCCTGGATGCCATGTTAACACATGCCAATGAGCACACATACTTCCTCTGAATGCAGGAGGAGTTGGCCAGCAATATGTGTCTCTTCCACCATGTGGCAGAATACCTGGAGGTACTGGGTGCAATAGACTGCAAGCACATACAAATCAAGTCACCACCCAGTGAGCAGGGTAGGCACTACATAAACCACAAGGGATACCCCTCCATCAACTGCCAGGTCGTGTGCAATGCCCAGGGCATTATCAAGGATGTGTGTGCTGGCGGCCCTGGAAGCTATCACGACTCCCACATCTGGCATGCCTCACAGCTGTATCAGTTATTTGTCAGGGGGGACATCCCAAATAGCCACCTGGTGGGGGGTGCACTTTAACCATGGATGATGACTCCCATCAGAAATGCACACACACCCATGCAGTAATGCCATAATGAGGCACACACACAAACCAGAATAATCATAGAACATGTGTTTGGGATGCTGAAATCATGGTTCCGTTGCTTGGACATATCTGTTGGAGCCTTGCAGTACTCTCCAGGCACGTGTGCTCATATCTTCATAGTATGTTCCATATTACGCAATATGATCCTGCGGAAACAGCTGCAGCAGGGACAGAATGGTGAAGGTCCTGACAGCCCACCACCATTGCCAAGGGCCGCACAGGCACAGAGGTACTCAGACCACAAACACCCTGAGCCAGCCCCATTAGGCAGACAAACGCATGCCCAGTATGCCCATGCCCTGGCAAGGAGGGAACATATAGCACACACACTGACAGTGTAGGCACCTGGGGACTGACACCTTTCTCCACCTGCACACACAGTAAAAATGGATGGCACACACACAAAACTACCTGTAAATTGTCATGTATAGGCAGTCTACTGTGTGCATCCAACATAGGCAGCCCTCAACTATTGCACACACAACTGCCATTGGCACAAGGTAAGTCAACACCTGAACAGTAAATTAAGCTATCAACGTGTGCTGATAATGTATGTATAGGTTCATAGGTAGGTACTTGGCCAACTGCCAGATGCCATGCATATGCCTAGCCAAAATGTGTCAGCTTTTGCCACCCCATTGATTCGTTAACTGTCCCTCTGTGGAGCAGAGCCAATGGCGGGATCCCTGGGGTGCATCTACTGTTCCCCATCCACTCTTCAAGGTTTCTCTTGAAGAGTGTTAGTGAGGGGCTCTGTATAATGTAGTTAGGGATGTTGTTCCAAAGTATGGGGAGTGTCTGTGACAGGAATCCATCCCTCCAGCATCTTCCAGTTATTGTTGTGGCAAGGTTCAGCTCACTACATTGTGTGGCTCACTGTGACATGGATTCCCATAGGTGAAGCATATCCATTTAGCCTGAGTTCGACATGGCTTTGTTGGCCAGCAGAGATCATTTCTGGGTGAATGAGATGCCACTGAGTAAAGCAGGAGTTTATTCAGTCCAACTGCATAAGGCATATGTTTGAGGCCAGTAATCCCCTTGGTGTGGTACATTTGTGGACCTTCCAGATGTTGGAAGTGTCTTCTGAGGTACATCCCAAATGGGTTATTATACCCTATGATTGGACTGATGAGTGATGAGTAAAGGGGCACTATAACCCGAGTATGTCTAGATGGGAACCCTTTAGAAATCAGATGGCCTACACAGAAGGATGTCCTAACTACTTTGGAGATAATTTTGTCAAAGGAGAGATCACTATCAACCTTAGTCCCCAGATACCCCATTACCTCATCCGTATTAAAGTGGCTGCCACTTATGTGTTAATATGTGGTTGTTTATTATTCCACAATGGAAAGACCATGCAGTTAGTGGCACATAGCTGGAGGCCATGACTTTGACACCTTGTGTCGGTCTCTGTGAGGCCCCTTGAGGGATGTCTGTGTCCGCTGGACTATCAGTCATGGCTCCCAGTTCGCAGTCATTGCCAAACATGGTCTGCTATAGTCCACCTGTGTTTGCCTGTACCTCTGAGAAGTATATGCCAAGCAGTAGGGCTCCTAGGACTGAGTCTTGTTGGACACCAGTCGTGACTGGTCAAGAGTTGGACCTGGAGACCGCTAGTCGTACCATGTGGGTTCTGTCTGTAAGCCTGTTGGCAACTCAACCTGTGATGTATGGGTGTATGTACAGGCTGGTGTGTTTATCAATAAACCTGAGTGGGGCATGTTGTCAAAACCCTTGGCGAGGTCCAGGTAGTATTTGTGAACCACCTTTCCCCTCAACTAATGTCTTGGTTACTGTATGTAAGACATCAAACAAGTTCAGCAGGCATGAACTGCACTCAACCAAGCTGACCTGGGTTGGGTCACGTGTTTGGAGGTTACCAATGCCTTTGTTAATGAGTGCCATGAGGATGCGCTCCATACCATTGCAGACCAGGCTAGCCAGGCTTATGGGGTGGTAGTTACCATGGTCAGTTGTGACTCCACCTTGGTGGAGTGGAATAACCATTGTCACGCACCATTGTATGGGCATGTAGCCTGTGGAGAAGCTGAGGTTGAAAAGCTTAATTAGGTGGGGGGGGTCATGTTGTCTTGTACTGTTTGCATGATGCAGTCTGGGACAACATCTGCCACTGTTGATGCTGTGTTCTGCTGTTAGAGAGGTCCATTTCCACCTGTATGTCTCTGAGGTTTGGGATACTGTACCTTTCGGGTAGTGTTGTGGTCTCTTTAAGGGATGAAGTATGCAATGAATGTATCTGCAAGGATGTTGGCGATATCAGTAGGGTCAACATATTTTGTGCTATATTTCACCGGCACAGTGCAAATCTGTGTGTCACCAAAGAAGGATTGTGGTTATCTTTCAAATCCTTGCGTATTTTCCTGTTGATGTTAGCCTTGGATGATTTCATGAGGGACCTATGTATCATACTAATAGTGGTCACGGATGTCTACCCTTCGTTGGATTTGCTGTTTGTCTGGAACTCTGTCCTACTTCTGTAGTATAGCTTCTTTATTGCAGGGGTCCACTAAACTGGTGTCCTTGTCTAGGAGGAGTGAGTCTTGGTTTACCACAGATGGCATGATCCATACATCCGTGTAGGTACTTATAGATTGCATTTGTAAATCTGTATCTTTTGCAGTGTTTCCCCTTAGCGTGGGGGCTGTGAAACCCCCCACCCCTGTGTCTAGAAGTGTAAATTTAGCTGTAGGAAAGGTATACACTGTGGTTTCCGTGGGTGGGGAAGATGTTTGGGTGTGGAAACAGTTAATAGTTCATGGTCAGATCAAACCAGTGACCGGTTAACCTCTACTATGGTGCACCTATTGCCCATGTTGGTGATGACCACTTCTAGTATGTTTCCACCCATTATTAGGGAGGTTACCACCTGATACAGGGCATATGAGGTGATAAATTCCAGGAAGCGTTGGGCCTGGAAGTGAGTACTTGAGTAAGTTTCCCAGTTAATGTTAGGGTAGTTGACATCGATCAATGCCAGGATGTGCTGTAGGCTCTTATGTTCTCCACTGTCTCCAGGTAGGTGGAGTAGTGGTCCTGGGTCATGGAGGGTGATCTGTAGCAGGTCACAGTTTACATTGCAGTTCTGGTTGATGTTAGCTGCACATGGATGATCTCAGAGGTATTATGCTGCATCACTAACCTGGAGGTGTAGGTATCCCTGATGAATATGGATACACCTCCTCCATGTCTGTGTCAGTCCATGTTCTATGGCCAAAATGTGTGGTATGGGTTGTAGTCTGGTAGTGCTGGTGTGCTCTCAGGAGCCTTAAGACAGGTCTCAGTTACTGCACAGATGTTGACGTTGTCCATCCTGAGGAATGCTGTGAGTGCATGCATGTTGTGATCACAACCCCTGGTGTTGAGTAGCATATCCCTCCATTGATTCTGCTATTGTGCTGTTTACAGAGCTGTTATTCACCTTTGAGACTCTCCTAAAAAAGGCACCATAGGGGCACCAATAGCCTTGGCCAGTATTCCAAAGTCTAAGGCTGACACATAGGCCGGTATAGTATAATTGCATGCATGTTCCCCATCTGTGCTTGTTTCTCATCTCTCCTGTAGGTAACCTACTGGTAAGCAATAGAAAACCTTAAACTTATACAAGTCTTCTAGCTTCCAAGATAGGCTTTTGGAGTGATTAAGTATCAGTGTTCTGTACGTTCTTGCTGTGCTTAACTGTTTCCTGACTACATGGTGATCTCTCACTGTATATTGTGATCTGAAAGTCTGTTTATTCATATATTATGGCTGTGATGTTGGCTTTCGCCACACCATTGATGAAGTAACTGAGCCTCTGTCAATCATAGCCAATAAAGCAATTCCAGGCATAGTTGCTGGAAGCTGTTGTAGACTGGGGTGGTGAAGGGTGAGAGGGGCACTTAGTGATCTAAAGAGGGCATGTTAATGTGACAATTCAACATCATTCAATTTCCCCAACAGGTCTTGCAGCTGGCAAACTGACCGGGCTCCCCCACCCCTGGCTGTATGGTTCTGGGACACATGATCCCAGGGGTGTATATTCTGTTACCCATTCACACAAAAAGGTTTCCCTCGAAGTGTGTCAGTAAGGGGCTATGCCTAATGTTGTTAGGAATGTAATTTATTGTCTCACATTACATTTGTTATATGTTGTTATTTCAAGAGTAAGTGAAGCTCAGTGGGTTTGGGGGCACCCGCTCTTTGCTTAGCCTAGCTTACACATAGAAATCATCTAAATAGGAAACAGGCAGAAGCAACGTTAATGTCAATAGTGTAATGGTTACAGCACCTGCATAGTATCTGTGCATTTGAGTTTCCAATCCCAATAAAGTCAGGGATGTTTATCATGTTAAAAAGTATACCTTAACCACAGCTTGCATATATAGGTAGTATTCATCAGTATAATAAACATTCAAAACACCCATATAAACCCATGTGTGCTGGAGAGTACAGTCAAAAGAGAATGTAATGTTATATAAGCACAAAATGAGATGTTACTTCACTGACATGTATATATCCTGAGTAGTTAGCGGATGTGGCCGTGTTTGCGCGCACAGGTTATACGTTACAAAGTTTGTTTAGCTGTGTTTAACTGCTGCTATAATGTCACACAAGCACTTTTAAACATGGTTACAACTGTTTAAATGAGCATTATTCTGGAGTAAAAAACATTTTTAAAGCATCACAGGTGTTGCACCCTGGACCATTCACACTATAGTCATGGGACTTATCACTAAACCATCTGAAGCGTATACATGTTTCACAGTCTTTAGACTACACCTTATACCATATGCATTCCACTGTAATGACCACAAATACGAAAGTCACTTTGTGCACATATGTGCAGTACATTGTAATGTACTGTAGTTTGTGAACCGACACATACAAGTCTACATATGTATTACTGTTACAAATTAATGCGAAACATATATATATATATATATATATATATATATACATGTCGGTGATGTCTGCATGTACATATAAATATAAAGATACACACACACACACACACACACACACACACACACACACACATATATATATATATATATATATATATATATATATATATATATATATATATACAGTTACATCAATAGCCATATATATAAACATCTATGATCACACTTTGTGACACAGTAGCAATCCAAAGGAATTGAAGTGTACACAAAACACATGCAGCTCTGGTATTATAACTATTAATATTAAGAAAATAAAAAGTGAACTGGATGACCAGGAAAAGTAAAATTTTATTGTGCGCTTTCATCAATTTTAACTATGACTTCTTCAGAATAAAATCAAGTTACACACTGAGTCTTATATAAACAATGCAATAAATCTATTAAAAAACTGTAAAAAGTACATCCACTTTTAAAAGTACAGGCTCCCTTAATGCATTTTACTATTAAGTCATGTAAATTTTGACCATAGGTGTTATATCTCTTTATAACTATATTTTCATAACCAAGAACAAATAAAATCAATAACATTCTTGTCATGGTTGTAAAAAACATGGAATATTTAAATGGAGAAGTCTGCTTTTAATTTTAAAAAGCTGCTAATTGAAACCATATCATTAAGCCCTGGGCTAGTGGTGGCATTGACCCTTAATTGCCATAATAGTTCTTTCTACTCCAGTAAATGGTCAATAGGGCCACCCCTTTCATCTATGATGATCTGTTCAAGAACTATAAACTTGAAATAGTGACCTGGGTGAAGGTTGATATGTTTGGCTAATGCATTTGTAATGTTACATTTATCTACATCATAAATATGTTGATAAATGCGGGTTCTAAAAGCATTTTTGTTTTTTTTTCGATATAGAAGCACATACAAGTCTGACAAATGCTGGCATAAATGACTTTTTTGCTACCACAATTGTATTTTTGAAATAATCTAACCCATCCATAACCTTTGAGTAAAACCCTGTCTCCCTCTAATACGTGCTTACACTGCATGCACTGACACATTTAGTCATTTTTCCCAATCTACCAGTGATACTACTAAATGGATTTGTTTCAAGGATATTCTTGACACTGGTGTCCTTTCTGTAAACCACTATGGGGGCTTCACCAACCTTCTGACCTTTGCTTTCATCACTGTTGAGGATGAACCAGTTTTTGACAACAATGTCCCGAATTAGTAAGAACTGTGGAGTGTATGTGAGAATGAGCACATTGTGAAAACAACCAGTATGGTTGTTACTGTTCTCCAACGGTGCACACAATCTGGTAATAACGGATAGAAATGTCACTCTAATCCCTCAGAGTAATCTACCACTAAGCTACCTGAGATGTACCTATGCCAGTTGAGTATGCAGACAGGTTAAAACACAAAAGGGAGGAATGTGCTGAAATAGGACAATCCGCCATGTACCCAATGAAAGGTGTATGCCCATATATATATAATATATATATATATATATATATATATATATATATATATATATATATATATATATATATATATATATATATATATATATATATATATATATATATATATATCCAACCACAAATAAAGATATTTTCAGCAGTACAAATACCTCTCTGTTTGCAGCAACAATTGTAACAACAGATCCAAATATTAATGCTGAGAGGTAACCAAGGCACACATAAAAATCCAGTGTAAAGAATTTGATAAATGAAGACTTGTATAAATAAAATAAAAGCTGGTTTATTACTAATACAACTGGTAAGCGCTTTCACCGTAGCTTCGTCAGACCGTTATAATTCAAACTCATGCATCACATAATTTATAAACTCCATCAATTAACTCAGATACAATATTTAACACAGTTAAAGGAGTATCACACAATACATCTTACAACTGCTTGTCTATTAAAAATGTCGTAACACCATTACATATCTCACTAGATTCTATTCAATTTACAGCACTTACTTATCTGTAGGTGTGTGTCATGTAGGTAAATACTTAATTACTTAAAAGCAAATATAATATATATCTAAATACTATTCTAGTAAAATTCTAATTATTTACCCTTTATTGCACACATTTCTATATGCATAAAATAATGCTAGGGTATCATTAAAAACTCAAATGGGTTGTCACATCTCTATAATGCTTATAGTATAGCAGTCTTCATATGATCCGGTGTTAACTATTAAAAAATATATATTTTTTATGTAGTTCTCATAAAGTCAAACAAGCAAGCGTAAATAACACTTTGAAAAGTCTGACTTTGAAACAACATCGAAGCACTATAAACATAAATACACATACCTATACTATCGACAATCACTAAAATGTGTCACTCGCTAACTTTCCTTTTACCACGTCTGCGAGTGAATTGTCATAAACATACGTCTTGTAATGTATGAGATATAAATACATATTGACAACACTCCAAACTAATAACTAAATTATCGCATTAATAAAAAAATATATATATATATATATATATATATATATATATATATATTGGAAAAAACATATATATATATATATATATATATATATATATATATATATTATGAAAGTACATCAAAAAGCTGATATGTATACACATCTAAACATGCATAAGTTCACCATAGGTGATAATGTGAAACTAACCAAACAGTATAAAAACATCATTAGATAATACATCAGTGCCAAATATCACTGGCAAATACAAGTCTAAAAACACATCACTTAAAAATAGTAGATTATAATTTAATTGCCTAGTGTGCCTACAACTCATTAGATACTTATAGTTAACTAATGCATATAATAATATTACCTATTGTGCCTACAACTCATAAAATACTTATAGTTAACTAATACATGAGACAATATTAAGCAAGTAATGTAATCTATAAACATACCTCCTTTAATAGACCAGTGATGATTGTATATATACAGCTCTACCCAAAATTGCCCATGGAATAAGACATCACAGTACTGAGTACCACATAAACCTAGAAATATCACTGAGGTATCATTGTCAGTTGAAAAAACAATACAGGAGCATGGGAATCTCATCCATTCAATGTTGTATTATTACATTTAACTTTCACACTTTTACTTTCAATCGTCTAGCTCTAAGTCTTGGTTTTAAGGAGGCCCTCTCATTGAGACCCTTGACTTTATCAGCTCGTAGTCTCATAATCCAATCTATTTCTCTGCACTCGGTGTTATTACGAATATTCCCTTTCCTAACTGATGGAATAATATGATCTACAACCATAAACTTAAAATTATGATTATTTCCTTGAGAGGCTACATGTTTTGCTAGGGCATTAGTTTGAAAACCAACCCTTATGGCATAGAGGTGCTCCCTAATCCTAGTGTGAAGCATCCAGTTGGTTTTACCAACATAAAATGCTTCGCATTCTTGGCAAATTGCCATATATACCAAATTTTCTGTGTTACATGAAGATGTAACATGAAAGCTAAATGTTTGTCCTGTATCAGGGTGGACGAAAAAATTGCCTATAGATATATATTTACAATATCCACACCTCCCACAGGGGTGTGTTCCTTGATAATCATAACCTCTACTATTCCTTCTAGAGTGGCATAAAAGCCTTTTCAAATTAGGTTTGTTCCTATATTGGAAACTGGGTTGATCACCCACTATAGTTTTAATGTCCATATTACTAGTTAAAATACGCCAGTGCGTATTAACTATGTCCATAACCATTTTCCTGTCATTCGTATAGTACATAGGTACTTTCACTGATGTATGTTTATTAACCTTCTCTGGTGAGTTATATATATGTTCAGAAAAATATGGCTGTGCCCTATTGAGTCTCAAGTTCCCCATATTTAGTAGCCCTTTATTAATTTCTGTGTCTATGTAACCACGTTGAATCAACCTATATTTAAGATTATTAATTTCCTGTTGAAAACCTTGTTCCTTGGCATTTAATCGGGAGATTCTCATACTCTGCCCTTTTATTATGTTTTTGAATATATGTCGGGGATGCATGCTGGATCTATGTAGGAGGGTATTCCTGTAACAGGATTTGCGATATACTCCTGTATTAACTTGAACTTCCATAACCCTCTCTATATATACATCTAAATAATGAATCTTGGTATCAGAAAACTCACAAGTAAATTTCAAGTAAGAAGTCATGTTGTTAATTATAGTGATATATTTAAGTAGATCCTCGCTGCTCCTCTGCCAGACAAAAAAGACATCATCTACGAAACTTCTGTAAAATCATACATGTTCTATATATATCTTATGCTGAAACATAGTTTCTTCCTCCCATTCAGCTAAGAACATGTTGGCGTAGCTGTTAGCACAGGATGTGCCCTTAGCCACGCCATCACGCTGCATGTAGATGTCGTCTTCATATACGAAAACATTATTTTCCAAGATTACTTCAAAAAACATGGCTATAAGGTCTACTTTCTGTTCTGTATAAGAACTATGTTTCAATAAATAGTGTCTGATAGCTTCTACACCTACATTATTAGGGATGATAGTGAATAACGATTGTATGTCCAAGGCTACTAACAGCATATCTGATGTCATAGGATTCTGACCAAATAATTAGTATAAATCTAATAGGTATAAAATGATAATACCACCAACCTCCCAAAGCACTCAACAGCCAAGATAGAAAATAACTGAAGACAAAAATATGCTGTATAAGTCACCATGAAGAGGAAACGTCTTCGTAAAAAAACAAATGCAGCTTTATTTAACCATGGAACAAAAGATAAGCGCTTTCACGTGCTTACTGCACGCTTCTTCAGATCTACTAAACAACAAAATATCAAAATAAAATACAACAAAATATAAAATCTTTTATATAAAAGATTTTATATTTTGTTGTTTAGTAGTCATGGTGACTTATACAGCATATTTTTGTCTTCTATAAATCCAATAGGAAATGCTTGGTGTCTCTGAGTATAAATTCATTATTGTTTATTATAGGTCTCAAAAAGTTTTCAACATATAGAGACATTGGTTCCGTGATCCACCCACCTCCTGAGACTTTAAGTCTCATAGGAGGGTTGGTACCATGTTTATGTACTTTTGGTATTCCATTAATTATAGGTATCAAAGGATATTCAACATATAAGAATTTTGCCAAATCAGAATCTATACATTGTGTATTTAATAACTCTGTTATCATGCATTCTAATTTGAGTATAGTATAGAGGTGTGGATATTGTAAATATATATCTATAGGCGATTTTTTCGTCCACCCTGATACAGGACAAACATTTAGCTTTCATGTTGCATCTTCATGTAACACAGAAAATTTGGTATATATGGCAATTTGCCAAGAATGCGAAGCATTTTATGTTGGTAAAACCAACAGGATGCTTTGCACTAGGATTAGGGAGCACCTCTATGCCATAAGGGTTGGTTATCAAACTAATGCCCTTGCAAAACATGTAGCCTCTCAAGGAAATAATCATAATTTTAATTTTATGGTTATAGATCGTATTATTCCATCATTTAGGAAATGGAATATTCGTAATAACACCGAGTGCAGAGAAATAGATTGGATTATGAGACTACGAGCTGATAAAGGCAAGGGTCTCAATGAGAGGGCCTCCTTAAAACCAAGACTTAGAGCTAGATGATTGAAAGTAAAAGTGTGAAAGTTAAATGTAATAATACAACATTGAATGGATGAGATTCCCATGCTCCTGTATTGGTGTTTCAACTGACAATGATACCTCAGTGATATTTCTAGGTTTATGTGGTACTCAGTACTGTGATGTCTTATTCCATGGGCAATTTTAGGTAGAGCTGTATATATACAATCATCACTGGTCTATTAGAGGAGGTATGTTTATAGATTACATTACTTGCTTAATATTGTCTCATGTATTAGTTAACTATAAGTATTTTATGAGTTGTAGGCACAATAGGTAATATTATTATATGCATTAGTTAACTATAAGTATCTAATGAGTTCTAGGCACACTAGGCAATTAAATTATAATCTACTATTTTTAAGTGATGTGTTTTTAGACTTGTATTTGTGAGTGATATTTGGCACTGATGTATTATCTAATGATGTTTTTATACTGTTTGGTTAGTTGCACATTATCACCTATGGTGAAATTATGCATGTTTAGATGTGTATACATATCAGCTTTTTGATGTAGTTTCATAATATATATATATATGTTTTTTCCAATATTTTTTTTTTATTTTATTAATGCGATAATTTAGTTATTAGTTTGGAGTGTTGTCAATATGTATTTATATCTCATACATTACAAGATGTATGTTTATGACAATTCAGTCGCAGACGTGGTAAAAGGAGAGTTAGCGAGTGACACATTTTAGTGATTGTCGATATTATAGGTATGTGTGTTTATGTTTATAGTGCTTCGAAGTTGTTTCAAAGTCAGACTTTTCGAAGCGTTATTTACGCTTGCTTGTTTGACTTTATGATAACTACATAAAAAATATATATTTTTTAATAGTTATCACCGGATCATATGAAGACTGCTATACTATAAGCATTATAGAGCTGCGACAACCCATTTGAGTTTTTAATGATACACTAGCATTATTTTATGCATATAGAAATATGTGCATCGAAGGGTAAACAATTAGAATTTTACTTGAATAGTATTTAGATATATATTATATTTGCATTTAAGTTATTAAGTATTTACCTACATGACACGCACCTACAGATAAGTAAGTGCTGTAAATTGAATAGAACCTAGTGAGATATGTAATGGTGTTATGACATTTTTAATAGACAAGCAGTTGTAAGATGTATTGTGTGATACTCCTTTAACACTGTTAATTATTGTATCTGAGTAATTGATGGAGTTTATAAATTACGTGATGCATGAGTTAGAATTATAGCGGGCTGACGAAGGTACGGTGAAAGCGCTTACCAGTTGTATTAGTAATAAACCAGTTTTTATTTCATTTATACACGTCTTCATTTATCAAATTCTTTACACTGGATTTTTATGTGTGCCTTGGTTACCTCTCAGCGTTAATATTTGGATCTGTTGTTACAATTGTTGCTGCAAACGGAGAGGTATTTGTACCGCTGGGAATATCTTTATTTGTGGTTGGACTTACATTTTTGATATTCGTTATACCCAGCGGTGACATGGCTGATTTATCTACGAATATTGAGTTGGATTATAGACCAGATGGAGCAATACAACGTGAGATGAACCCGGAACACATTGGTGAAGCCGGCATACTTCAAGGACAGTGTGTGAGTAACAAGGCAAGTGACAATATACTTCTATCTAAAGCCGAAAGAGGCGAAAGCCTGCAGAATAGATTTCTATCCTGCTTGAGGAGCAATGTCATTTCCCTATTGTATTATGAAACAGAAGGTAGTAAATCTACTGAAGATATCCCTGCAGATATTATTGAACGAATGCAGGGGGCAGTTCAGAATCTAGAACTAGACCTTTTAAAACTTAAACGACTATCTACTCAGTGCCAGCATTTTGAAGTATGCCTAAAGAGACACATTATACCTAGAGGTTTGAGGATATTGAAAATGCCAACTTATGGGGACCAGTATCCCGCTCTACTTACACAATGGCAGAAGCTAAATTTAGAATTGAGCAGAAAATATATTCAATTGTTGCTGGACTTTTTTGCACCGATAGAAGAAGAATTAATACAGTCGATTATACATCAATAACAACAATTGTCTGAGGAATATCCAGACACATTAGTACATAATGCCTTGGTTAATATCTTAGATGGCGTGTGTACTTATGAAAGACGTCTCATCACAAAAAAGAAATAAAATTGATAGAGACATCCGAGATTTTAGGCAAGCTCATGTCTTTACTTGACCAAGAACTGACTTTGTATCTACGCCCATGACACATATAAATCAACCTGAGAAGACATTACAACCACCATCTCAACAACATGATGACATACTAGACAATATTGAAGTGTTCCAATTTAATAACACCACAGTGATTCCACCCCAAGGTGGTCATAGTTTAGACAAAGATGGCACCAAGGTTCGAGAAGGGGGGCCATCAGGCCCAACTGATAAAATTTTTACTCCTTCTACTGAAAAAGAGACACATTCTTCATCTCTAGACAATGGAGAGATAGCGCCATATAGTTCACATTCTGTATCTGTTAATCAACCTATTATAATACGTCTCAAGATTCCTGGGTATACTAGAACTTCCCTTGCAGGATGTCATGATTCAACATCTGGAGCAATTTTTCCATGTTTCCCCCTTCCCATAACTGTGGGGAGGGGGGACAATAGAGACCGTTCTACCAGTCGGGGATGGCAAAAACGGAAATTATCAGCGGAATGGCAACCAAAACAGACTATCAAAAAAATGTGGAACCAGAAGAAAACAACTTGATCTGGAATATGTCACATAGAATTCTGGATCAGTATGAAATCAGTGTCCTGAACAAGGGTTTGACTTTTATTCCTTCAGAAAATAGTAAATTAATGCAAGTTTTGACAGATATTAAATTGTTTACGAGGAATGTCATGTTGAGATATCAATATGGCACTGATAACAGTGACAATTGCCAACAATTAAAGAGACCTAGTGATTATATACCACAGAATCATCCTTCAGTAGAGACTTTCTATAAGATAGTGGAAGACAATATATACCAATATTTTTCTACCAACAACAAATCTTATAGGTATAGACACAATAATCTTACACGCAATCAGAAAAAAGCATTAGAGAGGCTAAGATCTGATAATAGTATTGTCTTTAGACCAGCTGATAAGGGAGGACCCCTTGTAATAATGGACTATGCACATTATAACAGGGTCATGAAGGAGATGCTTAGTGATGATAAATATTATGTAATAATTACCCCGAAACACCTAGATGAGACTATACTCAAATTAGAATGTAAAAACAAGGTAGCGCTCACTGTACACTCCTGCGCCCACAAAATCATCCACTAATTGAAGCCTATTCGCAATTGGTTGAGCAAGATCTATATGAGAATGAGAGTGCCAACAAAAATAAGAGATGGGTCGGCAATTTAAAACCAGCCCAGAGGAAAGCCCTTACAAATTTAAAACATGATAAATCTATCATGATAAGACCAGCAGATAAGGGAGGCCCTGTTGTGGTAATGGACATGGACTTTTATAAATATCAAATGTCCATGATGCTTAGTGATTCTAATTTCTATCAGAGAATCAGTATTAATAAAGCAAATAAAATAATAGCTGACGTGGCCAATAAATTAAATAATATGTTGGATGAAGGTAAAATTAACGAAGAATTGTTTAAATACCTCTTGATTGACCATCCCACAATACCTATCATACAAGGAATTCCCAAGATACACAAAGATGGGACACTCCCACCAATGAGGCCCATTGTTTCTGGGAAAGGTTGGATAACTGAGCCCATATCTCTGTATTTGGAATACCTATTAAGACCAATAGTGGATAAACATGAACATATATTAAAGGACACCAAACAATTTTTGATCATATTGTATGAACAAACATCTATTCCACATAATGGGTAGGAAGGGCAGGACAGAATATTGGTGACATTTGATGTACACTCTCTTTTCACAGTGATCCCAAACCAGGATGGGCTATCAAGGTTGAAAAGGAGGTTGGTGAAGGACGGTGTTCTTTCCACTGGCAGAATTGGGGTCATATGTGAACTTATGGAGATCGTACTCACAAATAATATCTTTACTTTTGATGGTCAGATTTACATACAAAAGGATGGCGTAGCTATGGGCACTTTGTGTGCCAATAGCTATGCCAACTTAATTATGGCTGATTGGGAGGATACATTCCTTTTCCAGATGGTTGAATTTTGCAGTAATGCACTATGCTATACTCGTTTTGTTGATGATCTTTTCCTAATTTGGAAGGGAAATGAAGAGAAGCTTAATGAACTATACATAAAAATGAATAAGGAGACCAACTATTTAAAATTCTCTATGGTTCAGTCGAAAGAAGTTATACCATACTTGGATGTATATATAGAAAAACTACCTGATGGTAATTTGAACACAGGGGTGTATAGAAAAAACTGCTACAGAAATAATCTGCTCCATCGTAGCAGTATGCACCCAGGACACATTTTTAGTAATATTTTGAAGAGCCAAGCAATGCGGGCATCTAGATTGAACTCTAATCATGTAGGATTCCTGAGAGAGATAGAAGGGTTAAAGGTTAAGTTTTTGAACAGATCATATACAGAGGAAGAAATTGAGACTAGTTTTAACGAAATAGGTACACTAAGAGAGGGCAGAGCATATCCATAGTTTGCTGAACAGCATGATAATCCAGAAAGTCTTGGAATAATTAATGTTAATACGAATAGTAATGTGAGGATCCCCATACATTACACACAAGATGTCAATAGCATTAAATATATTTATAGAAAATACTGGGACATCCTTTTAACAGATTCAGATATATCCAAGGTGTTAGGTGAAGTCCCAATGTTTACATATAAAAATAAACTAAATCTTCATAGGATGCTATGTGGTCCGAATAGAGTAGATGGGACCATACCGGTTGACACTAAAAATATTACTAGGAAGTGTCATAAATGTAATCAATGTAAATACATCAAAGAGTCTAACATGTTTACACATCCAGTTACAAAACAAGAGTTTAGATTTACAGCATCAGCCACATGTGATTCTGAACATGTGGTGTATTTAGCTACATGCCGATCCTGTCCTGCATTTTATGTGGGAAAGACGGATCGGAAACTAAAAGAGAGAATTAGAGAACATATTTATAAAATTAGGGTGTCATGTCCATCTAATGCCCTTTCGAAACATGTACACAATACATCTATAGAACATAGCTTTGTATTTCAAGTTATTCATGTAAACAGACCTGGCATTAGGAGAGGAGATATATTTAATCAGACTGAACAGACAGAGGTGAAATGGATTATTAGACTTAGGGCTGATCGCAGCCCTGGTATAAATGATAGGGTATCTATAAAACCAGTACTCAAAGCTAGAAAGCTTAGATGAAAGTACAGATGAGGATACGTTAATACTGTCATAAGAACATACTTCTGAAATCTAAACATTATTTTAAGAAATGTGAAAGATTCTTTATTAATATTTTTATGTACAGTATTTATATGTTTTTTATATATATATACATGGTTATAGGTGCTTATGATTAAATGATGTAAATTATATGTCTAATAATTGACCATATGCCACACTATTTTATATGTATTTTAATATATATTTTTATGTTTTTAAATATGCATATATATACATATATTTATATTTTTATTCATCTATGAATGCTGCTATAAATATAATATGATATGAAGCAGAGGAACTGTATGTATTTACAATAACTATGCAAGTGAGTTCTACTACACTTAGAATCCTAATGAGAAACGTAGGGATATTTTAGTTTGATGCATTGCTGTTTCTAACAGGATATGACATACATAGTTTTGAACTACATTTTTTATAAATATAAGTGTTTGCCATTTGAAATTTTGTAACGGCCTGATGAAGACCTAGTTGAAAGCGCTAGCCGGATGTTTTATTCAATAAATTATATCTGATTTACTCCGCTGAATGCTTGGATCACTGTTTGATGTTTTATACAAGCTATCGTTCTGTGGAGGTGACTGTTATAGTTTGGATCTATCTATTTGTTTCCAGCAGTGAACTGGGACTCTAACGCACTTAATCGTACGTGCACTAGTGTTTGGAACATTTAATTTCTGCCTACTGTGCCACAATTTTGTTCTCGCTATACTCAAATTAGAATGCATGATAACAGAGTTATTAAATACACAATGTATAGATTCTGATTTGGCAAAATTCTTATATGTTGAATATCCTTTGATACCTATTATTAACGGAATACCAAAAGTACATAACATAGTACCAACCCTCCTATGAGACCTATAGTCTCAGGAGGTGGGTGGATCACAGAACCAATGTCTCTATATGTTGAAAAATTTTTGAGACCTATAATAAACAATAATGAATAGATACCAAGCATTTCCTATTGGATTTATACCAATTCTTTGGTCAGAATCCTATAACATCAGATATGCTGTTAGTAACCTTGGACATACAATCGTTATTCACTATCATCCCTAATAATGTAGGTGTATAAGCTATCAGACACTATTTATTGAAATATAGTTCTTATACAGAACAGAAAGTAGACCTTATAGCCATGTTTGTTGAAGTAATCTTGGAAAATAATGTTTTCGTATATGAAGATGACATCTACATGCAGTGTGATGGCGTGGCTATGAGCACGTCCTGTGCTAACAGCTACGCCAACATGTTCTTAGCTGAATGGGAGGAAGAAACTATGTTTCAGCATAAGATATGTATAGAACATGTACGATTTTACAGACATTTCGTAGATGATGTCTTTTTTATCTGACAGGGGAGCAGCGAGGATCTACTTAAATATATCACTATAATTAACAACATGACTTCTTACTCGAAATTTACTTGTGAGTTTTCTGATACCAAGATTCATTATTTAGATGTATATATAGAGAGGGTTATGGAAGATCAAGTTAATACAGGAGTATATCACAAGTCCTGTTACAGGAATACCCTCCTACATAGATCCAGCATGCATCCCCGACATATATTTAATAACATAATAAAAGGGCAGAGTATGAGAATCTCCTGATTAAATGCCACGGAACAAGGTTTTCAACAGGAAATTAATAATCTTAAATATAGGTTGATTCAACGTGGTTACACAGACGCACAAATTAATAAAGGGCTACTAAATATAGGGAACTTGAGACTTAATAGGACACAGCCATATTTTTCTGAACATATATATAACTCAACAGAGAAGGTTAATAAACATACATCAGTGAAAGGACCTATGTACTATACGAATGATAGGAAAATGGTTATGGACATAGTTAATAAGCACTGGTGTATTTTAACTAGTAATACGGACATTAAAACTATAGTGGGTGATCAACCAAGTTTCCAATATAGGAACAAACCTAATTTGAAAAGGCTTTTATGCCACTCTAGAAGGAATAGTAGGGGTTATGATTATCAAGGAACACACCCCTGTGGGAGGTGTGGATATTGTAAATATATATCAATAGGCAATTTTTTCGTCCACCCTGATACAGGACAAACATTTAGCTTTCATGTTATATCTTCATGTAACACAGAAAATTTGGTATATATGGCAATTTGCCAAGAATGCGAAGCATTTATGTTGGTAAAACCAACAGGATGCTTTGCACTAGGATTAGGGAGCACCTCTATGCCATAAGGGTTAGTTATCAAACTAATGCCCTAGCAGAACATGTAGCCTCTCAAGGAAATAATCATAATTTTAAATTTATGGTTATAGATCGTATTATTCCATCAGTTAGGAAAGGGAATATTTGTAATAACACTGAGTGCAGAGAAATAGATTGGATTATGAGACTACGAGCTGATAATGGCAAGGGTCTCAATGAGAGGGCCTCCTTAAAACCAAGACTTAGAGCTAGACGATTGAAAGTAAAAGTGTGAAAGTTAAATGTAATAATACAACATTGAATGGACGAGATTCCCATGTTCCTGTATTGGTGTTTCAACTGACAATGATACCTCAGTGATATTTCTCGTTTTATGTGGTACTCAGTACTGTGATGTCTTATTCCATGGGCAATATCGGGTAGAGCTGTATATATACAATCATCACTGGTCTATTAGAGGAGGTATGTCTATACATTATATTACTTGCTTAATATTGTCTCATGTATTAGTTGACTATAAGTATTTTATGAGTTGTAGGCACAATAGGTAATATTATTATATGCATTAGTTAACTATAAGTATCTAATGAGTTGTAGTCACAGAGGAAATTAAATTATAATCCACTATTTTTAAGTGATGTGTTTTTAGACTTGTATTCGCCAGTGATATTTGGCACTGATGTATTATCTAATGATGTTTTTATATTGTTTGGTTAGTTGCAACGAAGGGTAAACAATTAGAATTTTACTAGAATAGTATTTAGATATATATTATATTTGCATTTAAGTTATTAAGTATTTACCTACATGACACGCACCTACAGATAAGTAAGTGCTGTAAATGAAATAGAATCTAGTGAGATATGTAATGGTGTTATGCCATTTTTAATAGACAAGCAGTTGTAAGATGTATTGTGTGATACTCCTTTAATTGTGTTAATTATTGTATCTGAGTTAATTGATGGAGTTTATAAATTACATGATGTATGAGTTTGAATTATAACGGTCTGACGAAGCTACGGTGAAAGCGCTTACCAGTTGTATTAGTAATAAACCAGTTTTTATTTCATTTATACAAGTCTTCATTTATCAAATTCTTTACACTGGATTTTTATGTGTGCCTTGGTTACCTCTCAGCGTTAATATTTGGATCTGTTGTTACATATATATATATATATATATATATATATATATATATATATATATATATATAAAGAGAGAGAGAGAGAGATACATAGAGATATGTCAATAGATACAGATCTACATATATATGTAGATATATAGATAGGTTAAAAACATCTACACATCTATGGAGGTACAGATAAATGTATGCAATAATATATATTATATATTATATCTATACACAGATATATAATATCTATGTGTATATATATATATATATATATATATATATATATATATATATATATATATATACACACACACACACACACATACATAAATGTGTGTAGACAGCATCTGAAGAGGTCATATCTGAGTATAACATGGACCATAGCAATCACACATTCCACCCCCCCCCCCAAACAATATGAACATAACATATGAAGTGTATATGCCAATACACTATTACAAATATGTTCTATGGGCACAGTCACTAACACATCTGCAATGACTGCAAATATCCATTACAGAAATGCAGAGACAGCTTTCATTTATTACATTCCGATGTATTGCCAAAAGGATTCAAGGACTAACAGTACCTACATGCTATACAGGAAGCATTTAACAGTACCTTAATGAATCAGCCTGCAATTACCATAGTATTAGTCCACTAAGGGATAGGTGATCACATAGAGAAAGAACACCCACACACATATAGAAGTTGTATAAAAGCGGTTCCTACACACCTGCATCTGCTATGTACACCCACCAACATCTCCCCCACACCCAAAATAATTACATCAATACATACTGTCATACCATAACCAATTATTCAACTACTGTACAACATCTGCTGAAACCTTAACATACCTTGACACAGACACACTAACATGGCCCTATGTGAAATAGTTGCTGTTATACAATTGAACAGCTGCTGATGTTACAGGGTTTGTTTGAACTAATCCCATTTCAGAGGGTTGAAAGGTTCATACACCAGGAAGTGTACCGAGTACTGATTATCAGCACAATATGATACACGTTAACACCAAACTAAAGATGTCTGGTAAGCACACTGTAAACTCCCTAACATTATATGCATAGCTATACAGCCTTGAGCTGGTCACACATCCTGGCCAGACTGAAACATATGCAGAAGTATTAGGTACAGACAAACCCTGCACAAGTAGCAATGTTCAGAAATATAACAGCAGTACTCACATTTAGACCAAATCCTCTAGGCATTACACACAATATATTACTGTTCATCTCCATACAGCTGTTGCAATAGATTTCAAACAAAACTTCCAGGCTGTATTCCTCACAAGTAAGGCAAAGGGACAACACCCAAGTGGAGTACTCAATTATACTCCACTGTAGCCATGGTATTGGCTAAATCAGTAGCAGCACAGCTGATGTGCATGTAATTAGCTACTTAGGAACACCAATTGCTTATCGGGATAGCACATGTTACTGATCTGTAACTATAAAAGGTTGCCTTGTCATACATTCAAAGCATCCGTATCTACCTGTAGCACAGTACAAAACACTGAAAATGAGTATTATACTAGTCAATAACACCTCCAATTACTAAGAAGGTATGCATAAAATGTAGTATGTCTGTGTATGTAGTAGCTGTTCTGTAAGAATTACAGTGTCATCAATGCATATAGTGGAAATAGCTATCTTGCAGCGATGTAATGTTGAGCAGTAGTAATACTTGTAGCATTCTATGTGTGTGCTGCTGTAGGTCACAAGGCAAACTCCTCATACACCACAAGGGATGATATGGGCTTGGAACTCACCGATTCGCTTCCAGCCACTGTCAGTGTCAGGGTTGGTCTAGCAAGTATGTGCTATAACAGGAGATAGTATATGTCAATATATTGTAACAGTAGACATATGTATGGGTGTATAAGTAACATGAACATGTCAAAGGTGGGCTTATTGTGCAAATATGGTTTGCATTATGGGATATTGTGCCAATAACTGTGTAATGTACTGTATTTTAGGCAGATCTGTATTCCATTCTACATAGCATTTCTGTTATGTTATGCAAACAGTAGTTATGTCTATTGGCAATTACAATATTCAATAACAGGATACATATCACTTGCATTTATCTGACCGTTTAGATAATTGGAAGAGCCAGGTAACTATCCATGTAAATAAAACATGTAATATCCACCTCACTAGTATCGTTTGCAAGCAATAATAGCTGTGCATGTGTACATGTTATGCAAATGTGTAGTGACCCTTGTTACAGGGCTGGACCTCTCTAGTATCATTTGCAAACAATAACAGCTGTGCATGTGTATATGTTATGCAAATGTGTAGTGACTCTTGTTACATGGCTGGGCCAAATGGCTATGTGCACACCTACATAGAGTGGATATTGAGAGTAGAGACACACTGGTTGAACTACCAGGTTTGTGTAGCCTAACCTCTCATTGCCAACCTAACAGCCGCTTGCACATACTGTATGTAAGGTAGTGCACATCCCTGGTAATGAAACAGGTTGCATATCATCTTTAACTCCAATGTAACATCTGCAGTAGGAGTGTAAGATGTAGGAGACTGCTTCCCATGAGTAATAGCCACTTCATAGGTGATGGCTTACACTATCTGATTATATCCTGATCATGTTGATAGTGGCATCAGAGTCTATTGATACATGACTCTGTTTGGGGAGTGGGTGTCTGTGCCCGACAGAGCTCATGGTCCTGGTGGATATGTGAGTATATACCCGGAAAAGGAAACAAACTTGTAGACACTTGCATCATCTATAATCAACTATCAGGATGTGATGTGCTCCTCAGAGGAGGATTGCTGCTAATGGTAGCTACAATGTTTCCGTAATAGCCAGTGTTGTCACGTCCATGACACAAATATTTACTTGTGAGCATTACTGTCAAAAACATCTTCATAAGCAATAAGTAAATTAAATACAGTAATTGGTACTTGTAGTACTAAATGCTCATACAGGCATGTCCACTAGTCAGCTACTGGTGTTTACTAATGTCAGCTTTGTGTATGTGACCATCTGGAAGGAATGTATTCTCTATGCCATGTACACTGCCAAACCCACCTAACAACGTACACCACACATTGTCTGGGATGCAGCTAAAGGGGTAAGCTGGAAGGCAGTCCAGTCTACAGCCATGACTGTAAGGGACAGTCATGAGGTGTAGGATAACACATACATCTCATCATCACAACCAACACATACCCTTAACAGAACACGGTAAGGACACCTACACACACAAAACCAGAAATCACACACATTCACAGACGCTTCTAAGTATCTGGCCAAACAAGTGACCTCCCAAGCTGGAATAGACAGACAATGAAATACACAAACTGTATGACATAGTTTGCATAATTGTGCAACACCTCAGAACACGTGGCCGGAAACATGCCCAACAGTACTCATTTGTGAATGTAAACTCCAGCACTATGTTACAGACCAACCTATATGAGGGCATACATACTGTCAGCTGCCTGTCTGCCATGATTAGCCACATACCCATAGACTCAGACCACCTTTTCAACTATACACATGGCTCTGGCATATTCCATGCTGTTGTGCAGGACCTGTGATGCAGTAGCCTGGACTGCATGGAAACACATGTAGGAACTCTAAGGCCTTGTAGCCCATGCAGGTATGTCCCAAGGCCTGGGTAGCATTCTGCCATTGGCCAGAATGATACTGCAATACAGAGACAAAAGGACTGTATTCCACAATTGTCTAGTGTAGTGGTGCAAGTCAAAGGGTATCCAGTATCTGTCTGCCTGGGATAACATGGTTGACAGACCATGATACTTTGCCAGACAGAGCCTGCACCTGTCACCCCTGGGAATCTGGATACTACCTTGGGCTCATGCTTCCCCTATAGTGCCTTCATCATGCACACTTTATCTGAAGGTCCACTGCTGTTACAGGGACAGCCAAGTAATAAACTGCAGGTCTCACTACTCAATGATACATGTCAGAAACACTATATGGACTCACATATGCCAATCTCTAACATGGAGACCATATCTGTGCAGTGGCTGAGACATGTTTCAATGCTCCGGAGAGCACACCTGCATGACCATGTTATAACACATACCTCACCTCTTGCCCATTATCCTTTATTGGAACACATGGGCCGCAGGTGTGTCCATATTCCTGAAGGATATGTACACCCCCATGCTAGTTGCACTTGCATAAATTCAGATGCATTATGCTGAGCAACTACCTTTGTGCCAAAGTGGAATTCAAATTGCACCTTGCGATAGATCACCCACCATGCAGCAGATTTTCCAGCTGACATAATGTGCTGTAATGGGGAAGATTAGGTTTGAGACAGAAAAACATAATAATGGCTACTCTCAACTAGTACATTATGAACTGGGAAGACTCCTCATGTACCAACACCTGTGCTCAATGCATGTTGGATTCCATCAATCCCAATGACCTGGATCACAATACTGACACAAACAGGGCTAACAGTATGCTACATGTAGTCAGTCTCCAAAGCCAATGTTATGCTTCCTAAGAGCAAATTGGTGACTGCCATGGCACCCATGCAGATGGACAATGCATGTGCAAATGCTGAATCCTATCCTATACAGGGTTGGGAGAGTGGTCTAATGGTTAAAGTGGTTGCCTTAAAAAAACAAGGTGCAGGGTTTGAGTCTCACAAGGGATAATTGGCTAGGCTTAAAATGGCTCGCAAGGGCAGTTAGCTTAGTAACATATGAACCTATAAACCTATGAACCTTAAGCAGTCACATACATGCAGTGATTGTGCCATTGAAACAAAACCAAGATTCAACCAAACACAAACAAAAAGGCACACTGGTGGTACCATGTTTTAAACTGTACCACAGAAGGTAGTAACTGTTGCAAGAGTGAACACACATGAGTGTAGATGATCCCTGGTCAGCCTCAGTAAGATGCAGATACACCATATAAAACCACACAAAGCTACTGTGAAACTAATCAGCCACATATTATGAGGCCAGCTTCAGAGCATTCTATAGCTGTGTCATTAATCATAATGGCAACTACAAGACCTACCGTGCTGCACAGTACTATAGCATGGGAAGTACTGCACCTACAGAAATAGCACCTGTTCATCCAGATAGGGTCTTGGAGAACCTAAACCCACTCCCACCCCCCCAACAGGTACACATAGTTATATATCCATGTACACTACAGAGCCCCTGAAATAACAACTATGCAGGTACAAACTGCACTCTCTAAAGCCATACATACAGCTTTCATGGGACCTGTCAGCATCCCAGGATGTATACTACACAAATGTAAGAAAAATCAGCTCTACGCATACACATCATATTCAATCCTAGCTCCATGTCAGGCTGTGTACACACTGAATGGTGCACAGCAACAGTTATCACACCCCACAAAGGGGGAGACACCATTGATAATGGGAAATAGTGCACTACTACCATGCTGAGTCTGGTCTGTAAGGCCATGAACCTTGATCAACTTATTTGATGTACTCAGTACAAATGTAGATAACAGTAAGGTTGATTCACACAGCATACCATGACCTTGCCAGATCTTAGGACACCATCACCCATACTGTGTTCCAGCTACACTCAGTAAACTAGGTGTATATACCTATGTCACAGGAGTTGTTGGCAACTGGACTGCTTATAGGTTCATAGGTTCATAGGTTCATACTAGGCTATCTGCCCAAGGGCATTTATAAGCCTAGCCCATAGTTATGTGGCTTTCGCCACCCCTTTAGTTTGAATAAAAACTATGCCTATCATTTTGCTGTGCCTCTGTCAAGCAGTGACACTGAAGTAATCCCTGGGGTATATCTGCAATCTCCCATCCATTGGTCAAGATTCCTCTTGAACAAGGCCAGAGAGGTGCTCTGCCTCACATGTACATGCTGCTGACAGAACCAACACTACAGAAGGTGTCTGACTAATACACGCAATTCAAACCAGTGCTAGGCACAATAATACAGGGTTCATTCCTGGTACTCTCCCTCCTTGTTATCTATACCACACAGACTAACACAGAAGGCATCTGCCTATTGATGTTTGCAAATGACTAGGAGCAATAGTTGACTCAATGTGTGCTGCGTTCAACATACAGAATAGCCTTTGTGTGGCAGATGTGTGGTGGTGTGACGTTTGGCCACAATCTGACAGCTAAGTATTGCACTGTCATCCCCTGTGTTAAAAACCCTGTACCCATGAACAACCACCTAGTCAGCGGTTAATGTAATGGCAACTGTGTGTGTATGGGATGCAGCTGGACAGTAGTCTTTCCTTTGATAGTTACTTCACCACACCAGTCAGGTAGTCGTATGTGGCACCCCTAAACATGGCAGGGTGCCATCCATGAATATAGAGATAATTGTTCAGCCATACTCAACACTCATGTGACCCATAATAGACCACATATTTCCTTTTAGAACTATTGCTCTTGCGTAGATGGCCTACACTGCCTTTCCCAATCCCTAGCTCCACTATGTAGCATGCAGCCTACCCTGAATAAAGCCATGTCTAACCCAGAGATGTTGGACATGCTACACTTACCACATACTGATTCCAAATAAATGGGTGTATATTAGAACACCGAACATTTGAAATGTCGCGTGTTCTAATATCGAACCATAGCAATCGAAAAAAAAAACATCGAACATTTGGAACAGCAAATTTTTTCCTAAGGAAAAAATTTGCTGTTCAAAAGCACATACACCCAATACAAGCACACCAAACAAACAGCAATCCACACACATACACCTAAACTCTAACACCTAACCCTACACTAAACTATACAAACACCACTAACTATCCACTTACCTTAACCCACACCCAAGCCCTAAGGTCCATCACTATCGCACAGTCACCTCACCTACGCACTAACCCTAACTCACCTAACCCGCCCTAATCCACGTGTCCACACAATCGCACACTTACCTGACCCATGCCCTGATCCTAACTCACCTAACCCATCCTAACCCACAAGTCCACACAATCGCACACTTATCTGAACCTGACCCGTAACTTTCCACCAGAGTGCTGAAAATACTGAAGCAACAGAAACGGGCAACCAAATTATTTCCCTAGGCAAGAATTTGGTTTCCCGTTACTTATTCTTTCGCTGAAAAAGGGTCGATATTAGAACACCCTACATTTCAAATGTTCGGTGTTCTAATGTTGTTGTTGTTGTGTCTTTCGGCTTTTCCCGGGTTAGGGGTCGCCACAGCAGAACTCCGGTCCGCTAATGATTGGCAGTTGATTGTTACATGCCGAGTTGCCAGCCCTGACGCACAACCTTCAATGAAGGTACGCCCATTCATGCATGTCTCCACGCAGAAGATGCTGTAGCTGAGAATTGAACCATACAGCGT
Source organism: Protopterus annectens (assembly GCF_019279795.1). Lineage (NCBI taxonomy): Eukaryota > Metazoa > Chordata > Ceratodontiformes > Protopteridae > Protopterus > Protopterus annectens. The sequence goes on along the minus strand of NC_056725.1, from coordinate 485,676,540 downwards.
CTTACTGTGAGGTGACAATGCTACTGCAGCACCACCATTGAAAATAAACACATACTTCATGGACATCCATCTTTCTAGTACAAGGATCACAACATGCCTGACAGATTTCTGTCCCATACACTTTACATACACCTGCCATACTACGCATCCCTGTCCAGTGAAGCTGCACATTGCCCCTCTCTGTGACATGGTGTGATGACCGCATGCCAAATATATCAGTAACCCTGTGGATCAGTTCTGTGGCACTGCTTGAACTGGCCACTGAAACTTACCTGTCTGTTGACTACAGCTAGGTAAACTTTCTGCCTAGGCTCATAAATGGCCCAGGACATATAGCCTACTAGTTCTCTATGACCATACATGCTACCCTGCAAATACCATCAGACTAGCTATTGTCCCATGTGTTTTACATGTGCAACACAGGCAATACATGGCAGGATGCTACACAGCTTTATAGTGCCATGTAGATGTATATGGAGAAACACATACATGTAAAACATTCTGTGAGCAAGTCCGCAGGGTCACAGGTCACGTCTCTAAAGGCTGTGTATGACTATATATGTGACATGTATACAGCATTAACGTCTATTGCATTAATGTGAACATATCCAGGCATGTGCTAATAGGTAAAGACACCAGTTCAGGCAAACAGACATGCCCACATCAAGACAACATCCACATGGAGTATGAGCAATGTCATCACATGACACAGACATATATGGTGATAACATCACATCACCGGTAATAGTCAAATGCGTGTGACTTAAACATGTCAGGTGTTAGTGTCATGTGGATTTGCAAAGACTTATTTGTAATGTTAATAAATGTGATACACATGCATGTTCAGCTGCACTTTTGTACTTCTCTGTGAGTTACTGTGACCTGTCTCCATCATTATGTCTTCTAGGTATGCCGCGTGGCAGGCTGACAGCATACACCCACTTGAAGGATGAGGTCCTCATCCCATACCTCCTCGACAACCATTTAACACTCTTCAGCCATGTGCCACAGGATGCGCAGCAGAGGGATGCCCTATGGGAGGAACTCCACATGAGGGTACATGATGTTGGCGGTCACAATCACACCTATCAGCAGGTGCACCATCACTACACTGACCTCATAAGATGGGCAAAACAGCTTGCTAATGTAATTGCCAGGGAACAAGGTGCAAAAGGTGTGAGACAACTCACCCAGCCCCCACTCACACATACAGAGGAGCTACTGGCCAACCTGGGGACACCTGCAGACCTCCATCCACAAGCTTAAGCTGGTATTGTGGAGGTGGGTGCCTCTCAACCCCGAGCCTGGAGTTGCCTAGTAAGTCAGTACTGCACATATAACACAACTATATTTCACATAGTTACATGTGTTACTGTACAATATGTAATGTAATATCATAGGCAAGCATGTATGCACACATGCCACATACTATAGTCTGCTACTCTATGTATGCACAGATGTGCATACTCCATAGTATAGTGTACTGTACTGACTTATGTGCTAACATGGACATTGCACCCTGTAGTTATCACACAGGTGTGGATAATGATCTTACTGATGTGGCACTCCTGTTAATGTACCTCTGGCATTTTGCAGTGACAGCAGCCTGTATCAGGTGAGATTGTTATTATTTACCAGGCTTGATAATGTACAGATCATATTAATTGCATGCTATCTACCATAACACACGTACATATAATGTATGGTGTAGACACTGGTCAGACCTGCAATGCATTACAGTGGTTACCCATGTGAAACATTTGAAGACTGTATGAAACACCTACACTAAACCTTCAAAACTGTCATTGCCAGATTTGTGGAAAACTTTGATTACAATGGTGGAGGTGTGGATCACTGTAGGGACAGGTACTACAGATCAGCATTACACATGTTGGGAATACAAACAGTACTGTACAGAGAGCATATGTGTGCACACACTAAATGTGTTGGAGCTGGAGTATGACCAGCCCACAGGATACACCCTTGTGGATTATACCCTTGCTATGAATGTCACACAATGTCATGTGCTATCTGACATGTCCATGACATGTAGTGGGCTGACTGCAACACTGCTCAACTATCTTGCAAAACATGATATCTCACATCCCATAATATCACCCTTTGTCTGCATAACATCTATGGGTGTATGTCATATGGGATAACACTGACATGTGAAATAAATGGCCATCACAACCATTGGACAGAACATGTGTACACACGGCCATGGAGGATGGCCAAAGACATGAAGCAACACACACAGTAGAAGTGATGTACATGTTTATACACCCTGTTGTACATTGGCTCGACACAATACAACTATGGCCTTTGTGTAATGGTGATATTGCAGATGTGAAACACTAAACATCATACAGGCCTGTGCACAGCTTGTGTAGGCATAACATGAAACCACAACATAACATGTCTTGAACATCTTGAGTGTGTCATGACATGAAAGCATTCACCTATACAGTATCCAAATACATACATGTGTTGCAAAACATACACATACCACCACATCAGGCCACAGATACAGTACATTCACCTTGCTGGTGACAGACATCACTGTCATTCCTGCTCCTCATGTGTGTGAGGTACACAAATAGCATGTGAGACAAGTTAGCCATGTGTGGGCATAGTTGCCAAGCATCACTAACATGCCTGCAGATGTGCAGGGGTGTCATTTGTATACCCTTCTGTGACCTGTGTCACACATTCCACATTAGGGTTTAGTGTGTATACACCTCAGTTACGTGGGTCACATTCCACATTAGATATGCATTGTATGTGAACACAGTCATGGCTAAGAACTGTGTCAGTAACTCACACTGTATAGCAATAGTGAAGCCACATGATGCCCTGCAATAGCTATGCACATCAGCTCAATGTGCAGTATGTCACTGCATATTTGTAGGGCAGACAGACAACCTTGCATCAGCTGAAGGCCCATGTTAATATAACACATTCCTGCACTGGGACACCATTACCGTACTGTAGATTGGAAAAGACACCATTGTGTTACACATGTATGCATGCCATTCAACATGTCAGCAGAAGACATGTCATACTACATGTGATTGGCAAGGTCATACGCCACACATCAGGCTGGTGTACTGTAAACCTGTACTGGTCTGTGGCACCATTGCAAAGTAGGGACAACCATGTCAAACATGTGTGTACAGCCACATGCACAATGTCTGTAGACTCAGCTCAGGGGTAGGCAGAATAATGTTGAACAGACATGCACTGCTTTGGGAGTGATATGCAAGCTAGGGCTCAGGCAAACATAGTACTCAGTCGACATCCCCTTCTGCTCATGTCCTCACACATAGGGGCAGTGGCCAACACAAAGCATCAGTGGAAGATGTACAAAGGTCAGCGATGGTCTGTTAACATGTGGTGCATGTTGCACACACCATGGCAGTTTGGTGCAATGGTGCATAGTGCATGCTTTGTGTTGCAGGTATGGGGCATAAGTTACTAACACAAATGGTGCAATACAGGTATGTATGCTAACCATCACTGTAATTGTGTAAGGTGCATGCCGTCTGCTATAACACATGCATGCTGTTGCGTGCAACTCAGTGATGTATGATAACTGCCACTATAATTGTCTAAGCTGAATGCCATCTGCCATATCACCTGCATGTTGCATGCTGTTGCGTGCCATATCATGTATCTGTGTGTCTGTGTTGTATAACTTGTAATGTACAGTTCTTTTCTGCCCCTCACAGGTGTTGATGTAGGTGCATTGCCCTCCTGTGGTCCACCTGATGTTAGTGTCCCCACAGACTCTAGCAGTGATGAGGAAAGTATAACTGAGCCACAGGCAGGGTAGTCAGGGGCTGAATCTGTGCCATTGGTTGACATTACACCTGTATCCCCCCTCATCTTCGCACACAGTTCCCCTGTCTACAAATACCCCATCACCACTGGCCTTAGAGGAAGGAAAGTTGGCGGGTGGTAGCATGGAAGAGGGAAGTGTGGAGACTATGGAAGGTGTGCCTGCACACCATGGTCCCAGTCAACTGACTGGTAATGTCCCACACAGGCATGTGCCCAGTGCTGCCCGTAGGAGGACCACTGGCCAACATGCCCCTGAGAGACAAAGCACATCAGCTGGAGTCGCCAGACGCATGTGTCAGGCTGTAATGGAGGCTCAGGCATGTGCTGAATGGCACAACAGAGAAGGTCTGAAGCTTCAGAGGTCTGCTGTCTGTTCATTAACTGACAACATTCAGGCAATTGCAAATGCTCACCATCATCTTACAGATGTTTTGGATAGATGATTGGGTGACATGGTGGGAGTCCTTGACCGTGGCATGTCAATCCTTGAGCATGGAATGTCTGTGCTGGAACACCTGGTGGGAGTGAGGCATCGGGCACGTGAACGTAGGTCAGCTACATCACGTGTTGAAGGTCTATGTGAACATGCTACTGTACATACCTGCTCCCATAGTGGTGGTAGCACCAGCAGCAGTTCAGCTTGTGCTGTGCAGTCCACACCATGACACAGCAGGCCTACGAGCACATGTTCCTGGATGGTCCCAACAGGGACACGGTTCCAGTGGACATGTGTCATCAGACAGTACCCAATCCGGACCACTGACTGGTAGTGCCCGTGCAACCCCTAGCAGGCGGAGGTCATGTGGCCGGAAACTGTGAACTGTGAAATCTGCCTTGTACAGTCTGCAGCTGTCAATAATACCCCTGTGTAGGCCAGCCACATGCCAGACCTGTGTGCATGCTTACACACACACACCCGAAACAAATGTAGGGAACCTCAACACATACACGCATAACATCCACACACTCTGAATGATATCACAGGCCCTAACACACACACACACACACACACACACACACACACACACACACATGATATAATCCAACGGTGCAGCATAGGTCTCTGGTAAACATTATCACCCTGTGCATATGATGATGCCTGTGCTGCATCTCTGTCATCCACATCATCGGTGCAGGGACATGCTCATATGGTCTGATGCATAGGGTGAACATGCTAGGTAGACAATTGTAGATTAATATTGTTGAGTAGTGTTGACAGGCAGCAGACATACCATGTATTACAGTTCTACAATGCATTTTGTACGTTTGACAGTATGTATGATGTGTAACAACATTAACAGCATGTTGATCTTGATGTTCTGCCTTCCTCTTTCAGGTGTAATTGCATGTGCCAGGGGATGTCAGTGTTTGCAGTTAGTGTCCCATATGTACATGGTGACTACTCACAGGTCTGTATGACAATACCTGCATCAACTTTGTAGCTTCTACATCACAGTTATAATCTCCCATGTTTCAATTATAGAAAATACGATGCTATACGATTGTACGTTAAGACAGTACTGATATTTTTACTGTTACTATCTCTTTAAGACAGATTTTTGGCACCAACTTTGGATATTTAAATGTTGGTACTTTGAGGGATAACTGTTTGTCTGATGCAGGGTTGTTTGTAACCCGAACGTACTTGCAAGAAGTTTCTGTTCAATTTTTGAGGTGAAATAAAGCTTTTAAAGGTATTGTATTGTTGTAGTGGTACTTGGCTATACTGCTACTAAGTTTGGCGTTGTATGTGATACTAAATATTGTATTTGCCATGCTGGTGTCTGACTACATTGCTATTAAGCATGGCATTGAAGGTGATACTAAATGTCGTATTTGCCGTGCTGGTGTCTTAACATACAATCGTATAGCATCGGATTTGCTATGGTCGTGTCTGGAAGTTATGTTACGGGACTATTTTGTTATTTCTGTCAGACACCTTCAGTCTGCTGCTGCTTCTCTGCTCATTTACATGTTTCAATTATTTTTACTGTTCTAATGATCCAAAAGCATGACAGCTGTGTAGTAAGCTACTGTGTTCAGAGCCGTCACATCCATAGTGGGTGACATCACAGGTATAGTTACCTGGAGAGGGGAGGAGGTAAAATAGTGGTATAGCAGATAACAAGGGTAAAGGCCAGTGGAAATAGTGGCTTCTCATTGGGAAGCAGTAATACCCGCTGCCATGACAGGATGCAAACACAGACACACCCAAGGATTCACAGACACAGTAACACACACTCTGACACACACACACACACACACACACACACACACACACACACACACACACACACACACACACACACACAGTTGTCAGTGTTGAGATGAGAACCCCTGCCTATGTGCAAATCATCATTATAGTACTACACACTTACAAGACGCGCCAGAGAGATTACACATATACAGGTAGTCAGAATGGCCTAAGATCGAGGCAATCGACAGGGATACTACAGTGCAGTGAGTGCATGTGGGGAGGGGGGTTCATCAGTAGGATATGTAACAACAAGCCACAACCCAGGGTGTACATGTTAACAGGTGGTTAGAATGCCCATCTAAAATTGATGATATTAACAGGGATACTAGATTGCATTGAGTGGATGGGGGGAGGGGGCATTAACATTTCACTATGGTAAAATACAGCCTCACTCCAGGGACCAGACAGCCATACACATGGACAGCCACACACACACACACACACACACACACACACACACACACACACACACACACACACACACATACACTGTGGCATTCACAAAGATATACACATATGTCACACACATACATACACTTGACATGTGTGAGGTTCAACCACCTGCCTATGCATTTCTTTCTGCACTTCACTGTGCACTGATGTCAACAACAGTGTTCAAGAAAATGAAAAACATGTGGGATGTATTCCCAACCATAAGTGACATATATGGACACACACATACCCACACATGCCAGTACTGTGAATCAAACACCTGCCTATTTCATGATAGGTATTACAGAGGCACAGCACTATCACATTCGCTACAAAGCATACTGAGTCTTTCCTTTGCCAACTGTGCTGATATATGCACAGGGGAGGTATTACTGTTACAGGTGTCAAGAGATTTGCATTCAGTGTCACCCTTACTGCAGTCTACATGGTCTGTCTTCCACTTCAATTAAAAAAAACAGATGTAGCAGTTACACAGGTTAATGTAGGAATGGATGTAACACACCTGTGAGCTGTCCTCAGTAATCATTCATCTGCAAAGGAGCCCCACTACTTAGTAGTCATGTCCAAACATCTGTCCATACCTCATGTACAGCTTACTGTACTTTGAGCATATCACCATATACAGTTGGCAATGTTGAAGCTGCATTGCAACAGCATGATGTACTAAGACAACAGTCACCTTCAAACATCAGACACTGCACATGCATGGAATCTAAACAAATATCGATACATGTACACATATACAGTCTACATCAGTAAGTGGACTAGCAGGTCAAGAGGATACATTCCACACCTTCCCCATGCCATGTGTGAAACATAGCCACACATTACACCATAATGGATGTTGTATTCATGTACTGGTAGGACACAACCACCTTCACTGAGTAGCCAAGTGTACATATATGACAACAGCACATATCAGCAAGACACACACAGCATTATTCCATGTCATGATCCTACAAACTGTTACTTGACAGTTCAATGGTGAAGCCAGGGCACTGTAATAGTCAACAGTGAGCACATCATATTTGCCACACACTCCTCATGTTTACTGGAAGAGTGCCAGTAATGTGCTCTGTTAGAGCTAGGCAGTACACTCATTCAAGTATGTGCAAGGTCTGTGGCTTGTAAACATCTCACCCCAGCATGTACTGGCTATTGTGGTACGAAGGCTAATGTCCAGACAGCACACAGCTTGCATGGCTTACAATTGTTGACATGGGGTAACTGTAGGTGTTGTGGCCACACATGACTGTAAATGTCATGAACATATCATCTCTGACTACTCAGGAACATACAGAGCAGAGCTGGATTTCCCTGAGTCTGTCAACACAGGCCTTGTGTAGGTCCTATGATCCTGTTATTTGGGTATGTTTGTAGGCATTGCATTAGATGGACAAGTCTAATGACATACATGCCACATGGGTTGTTGTATGATATGAAAGGTGTCATGAGTGAAAAGTAGAGAGGGAGTATTACCTCTGTTAACATAGATATCAAACCTTATGTACTGTTAGCATGCTATCTGCCATGTGCATGTGTGTACTGAATGTAGCCACCTGTATGTAGAAAGGATAATGAAAGCTTTGGTAATGTCATTTATGTTGTATGAGTGTGGGATGTACATATCCTGGGCAGGTACAGTTAGGTCATATACAGCCATAAGGGTGTTGTTTACTGGTGTACAGCAACAATCAACTGTGTTAATGCTGACAATATCCGAGGGACCCTGATATGTGTACAACTGACCTGGTTAAATACAGTGGTATTATTGCATTGCATAACACATTATGCAGCTGTGTCTGTACATGGGTACTTTGCACAGTTGATGTAGGCCTAGGTACAGTCCACCAATCGAAGGTTATCTTGTGGTCTACCATAGTAGGTCATACCACATTTGGATGTGTGTTGGTAGTCTGGGGACAAGGTGGTGGATGTATATGAGGATACAACCTCGAATGCAGCATTTGCCACTGTCACCTGTACCTGACTTTATCTGTGATGAATTATGTCAGAGTAGTGGTCTTTACATGTGAGTAGCCTTTATGAATATGTGTACACCACCACCTGGAATGGTCCGTACCAGTGTTATGGCCCAAATGTCTGGATCTGAGTTATATGGTGGTAGTGCAATTGTGCACTACAGTGTCTTCAGCCAGGTGTTCCTCACTGCACAGATGTCAGTATTCCCCATTGTAGGTTTTACATTGAGCAAATGGATTACAAAAGCCACACCTCTAGCACTGGTTAGCATAATCATCCAATGCAATTGTCTTGTAGGTGCCAGGGTGTTACTTCTGTGTGTAGGACTTTTGCCTTGGAATGCGACTATATGGGTAAATGCGAACTAGGGATTATCCACACTCACTTGAAACATTGATGCATGTGCTCTGTGTTGAAGGCTTGTCATTCAGTCATGACAGTACAGAATGACAGACACCGAACAACCTCATAATAACAGCAGGACGTTGGCTCATTGTTTTAATCTAGCAGTTGCCACTTGTACCATGAGATCACTGCGAGTGGCAGTAATGTGCTTGGTAGCAAATGTCACATCTAAGGTGATGGACAGCAGCAGATGTTGTGTATATGACCAATGTGAGATATACTTAGTGTAGCAGTCCTGCTAATAATGACAACTGCTAACACAGCCTGGAGAGGTCATCTTGACACCTGCACCTCAGTACCATTACACAATGGAGCTCACACATTATGCTTGCACATGCCACTGTTCCAAGTATAATGCCACTGTCCACAACCTGCTATCAATGTATGCCTTTCAGGGCAGCAAGGTTTGTGACACATGCTGTAGGTAGCATCTGCCTGTGTGTCCCAGTTAACCTATTGTCTGTCACATCCACACATGCATGATTGTGTATACTTAACATATATATGTCAGTACTTCATGTACATGTATGCACGTGTATCGCACAGCACAGACACAGATATATAATTTATGGGCCACATACAGGTATCTGGTAGTAAACCAGTATGATGTACATAAATACTAACTGGTAAGATGTACATAGCTGTAAACCTGTGTGTTTACAATAGGAGTCCATTGCAACATGTTCTGTACATGTAAGTGTATGAGCATGCACACTGTGGTCTTCTGTGGTTAAAATCGGAGTGCATCCCAAACAGCCCTGTGCTACTAAGTGTATGAGCGTACCCACTGCCACCTTGTGTAAGTGCATTCAAACAAGCCTTTTGTTTCTAAGTGTATGAGCATGCCCAGTATAACCTTGTGTAGTTGTAATCATAGTGCATCCCAAACGGCCCTGTGCTACTAAGTGTATGATCATGCCCACTGTCACCTTGTGTAATTGGAGTCAATGCATCCAAACAAGTTCTGTGATTCTATGTGTATGAGCATGACCACTGTAACCCTGTATAGTGATAGTAGTTGTCCATTCCACAGATGGGCATACTCCAGTTCAGGGCTTGTTGTGCTACAACTATACCTATCAAGCCTACCTATGTCTTCCCTGCAGATGATGTGTCTTGTTTGTGCATACAGGGTGTAATGGACTCCTACTTTAAACACACAGGTTTACAGCTATGTACATCTTGACTGTCAGTCTCCCTGTTGTTGTCTTCAATCTTAGAAGGGCCTTCTGACTGCCTTGGCATGTGTAATCTCTGTGGTGCATCTCGTAACTGCGTAGTACTGTAATAGTGATCTGTAAATAGGCAGGAGTTCTGATCCCAACACTGAAAACTGTGTGTTTGGGTGTGTCAGCAAATGGCTGAGTGTGGTTGTGTGTGTGTATTTGTGTCTGCATCCTGTCATGACAGCAGGTTTTGCTGCATTCCGAAGAAATACCACCTTTTGCACTGGCCTTTACCCTTGTCAACTGCTAAACCTCTCCCCCCCCTCCTCACTGCAAGTAATCAGTCCTGTGATGTCACCCAGCTCAGAATTGGAATCAGAGTAAGTGTAATTGTATGTGTTCTGTGGCACATACCCCAACTGCATACCACTATACTAGTTACCTTTACATAGGCAAGACGTGTATGCACAATACTGGCAAGTATGTGTGACTACCCTGTAGCCAGACATACACATGTGTAATGTCTTTTAACATGCTGCACACCATAGTAGCCATCTGTGGTGATGGGAGTCTACAAAGTATTACATAGTTAGGAATGGAAAAGAATATACAGTCAAGAATGACTACAGTTGGGTATGGTATTTTTCTGTGACACTGTCGAGCAGTGACACAGAAGTGGTCGCTGGGGTATAAGTCCATATCCATCATTCCCCCTCCCAAACTCAACAATCACTGGGGTAGATTACATTAGCCATCATTCCCCACCACAAACTCCCCATGCACAACAACCATCCTTTCTCTGATGAACTGATTAAGATATAAATGTTATAAAACAAGAGATGCCTCTGTTTTGTGTACACATCAATTCCTTTGGAACCCTTCTGTGTCACATAGGGTGTTCAGACATGTGTGTGTGTGTATATATATATATATATATATATATATATATATATATATATATATATATATACTTCCACATGGGAATGCTCCTGCTCCCATCCCTCATAGCCAGCACTCTACTTCATTCACCCTCTCCCTTCCTTTCTCAAATTCCAGATAACAAATTCTTGCCTGTCTCTAGTACCTAGTAACTCCTGACCCTACTCCATCTAACTACCTATCCTCATTCCAACTGGAAAATAAAAAAAAAAAAAAAAAAAAATGTTGATATCATTTCCTTTGATTGAAATACTTTTCATCAGTCTGTTTACCTCTGTAATGAACCTGCAGTCTGTGTGTTTGTATATTAAGCTTAGTTTGTTTACCTCTATAATCTTCATGCAATCTATGTCTATATTAATCTTTGTGTAATATGTATTTAGGAGCTTTTAAGAGTATATTAAGCATAATTTGTTTACCTCTGTAATCTACATGCAATCTGTGTGTATATTAATCTTTGTGTAATATGTATTTAGGAGCTTTTCTCCCCAGGACTCCATTGAAAATGGGTTCATTAGGCCCAATGGACTATCCTGGTTAAACAACTGCAAATAAATAAATAAATAAATAAATAAATAAAATAAATGACAGTTGTACAGATGTAGACTTGTCTATGTTGTTTCACAGAGTACAGTACACTCAAGGATACTGTACATATGTACACAAAGTGACTGTCCCATTTGTTTTCAGTACTGTGGAATACCTGTAGTAAGATGTGCATTATAAAATCCATGAAACATGAATACAACCCAGATGACTTAGTGGTAAGTCCAGTGACCTCAGTGTGCATGGTCCAGGATTCAAGACCTGCAAGGCTTGTTGATACTGTCAATTAGGACTGACTAAAACACATTTAAACAGTTCTAAGTGGGTGTCAATGTGTTTTCGTGACAGTAAGCAGCAGGTACACACAGGTAACAGACATGTACAACTCTCAGTATACTTGAAATGCCCTTCTTTGGCAAGCTTGCTGATGTCACCCTCTTATGAATACACCTCTGGAACTGCTGTAACCCAATCATCTCCATAGCAGGTGCTATAACTGTGCAATGCTGTAGTGTAATAAACTACTTTGGTAGGTGTTTTAATCCAAAACAGGCCAATTGTGTGTCTGTCTGCCTGAGATAGGAACAATGCCTTTTAGAGTATGCACACTCTTTACAATTCACATACACACCTTTGGCAATCCTGCTGATGTCACCCACCTAGAAATACACCTCTGGGACTGCTGTAACCCAGTAGTCTCTGTAACGTGCGCTGTAGCTGCGTAATGCTGTAGTGTGATAAACTAGTTTGGCAGGTGATCTAATCCCAGACATGCAACTGTGTGTGTCTGTCTGCCTGAGAAAGAAACAATGCTTTTTAGAGTATGCACACTCTTTACAATTCTTGGCAATCCTGCTGATGCCACCCACCTAGGAATACACCTCTGGGACTGCTGTAACCCAATAATTTCCATAGCATGTGCTGTAACTGCGTAATGCTGTAATGTGATAAACTAGTTAGGTAGGGGTTCTATTCCAAGGCATAGCAGGTGTGTGTGTGTGTGTGTGTGTGTGTGTGTGTGTGTGTGTGTGTGTGTGTGTGTGTGTGTGTGTGTGTGTGTTTGACAGTCAAAGCCTGTGTGGAGGTGGCTGTGAATGTCTAACCACTGGACATGTTTGGGAGTGAATTTTGTAGTTTTCCTATATGGTGACCATATTATATGTCACAATGTCCACCTCACGAGGAGTACAGATGTCAATCAGCCAAGGGACTGGGTTGGCAAGCCATACCCCTACATCTGGCAAAAGGCCTGGTGAACAAAGTATGCAACCCTGCTATTACCCGGAATATGTTCTGAACCCATGTGTCATACACAAACACACTTGCCTAGAATATCCCGCTATGTTGCTAGTACCCTGTACATTGATGTCAGATAGTAGGCATGGTGTGAGTGCAGTGGGCGGCAGAGGGCATGGCATCCTGTCTAACAGTACAATAGGCACATAATTGCGGACAATGTGCCTTCACTATGTTTCCCACTGGATGCCTGCAACGTATGTGGTGCCATCAAATGTGATCCACAAAGGACATACAATGCCTTACACACATGCCCTGTATGATCAGATGCCACTGACACCAGGGAATACCTGTATCGTGTTATCAATGCAGGTGCAGGGTCAACCTGATGTCTATTAGTAGGTCCTGCCACACCAGGCCAGTATTGGCATATCTGATGATAACAGTCTGTGTACACAACATGTGCCAGTCAAAGCAGGTACACTTGTACATGTCACTGTACATTATTGTGGGGCATGCACATCCCAGGCAATGTCCATGTCAAGGACTATCAAACACAGACATGGCATGCATTGCAAAGCAATGGCCATACACAATGTTAACCAGGATGACAGGACAGTTCATACATTACCTATCTGTGTGGGACATTGCAGACACTACACCCCTGAACCATACTGCACACCATTGTCGGGTGGCGTGATGCCAAGGATTACCACTCACCTAGCCTTGTACAGCCATCTTGCACAGCCAACCACTTCACACCCATGAATCAATGCACACATGCATGTCAGTACTGGCACCTTGTGTCTGTGTGTGGGGTATAATGCTCCCACACACAGTCACACACAGTATAACTCCTATTGGCATACTGACTGATGTCAGACACATTCACATGCCCTAGCCCATAGAACTTCAGGATATCCCCTGTGGTGCATGTAGTACCTGTGCATTACTGCAGTGTGGCAAACTAAGTAGTTAGGAAGTGTATTTGTGAGCCAGGCAAAGTGTGGCAATGTGTCTGAGTCCCTTAGAGAGTGTGGTTGTGTTCACAATGACATCTGTTCATGTGGACAGCCATGTGTGCTACACCTAATGTATGTCTACTATATCTCTGTTACAGATGTCGCTCACCAGCACACATATATGTTCTTACAGTACACCAGCATGTCAGCTATGTGGCACATGGAGTAACTGCATGGCTAGTCAGTCAGGGGTTTGAACCCCTGTACTGGTAGGTGTGTAACAGCCGATGCTTAGGTTTTAGTCTCCAAGCCCTTCTCTGATGTACTTTGCCTCTGTCTGTCCCTCCCACACACTCTTTGGTGGATGTGGAGTTGTACACCTGCTCAGCAGCAGCTTGTATTTTGTAAGTGATGGTCATGATCAGGTGATGGCCTCTGCACCTATTGCAGTCCTCCTCTAGCTGATTGCATGTGGAACAGCTGTGGTGACAGTCCCATAGCCATTCACATGGAAACACAGTACAATATCTAGGAACATCATGTTGGTGTTTGCCCATGACAGTCACTGTGAGTGGAACCTGGATCTGGTGTTTGGTAAACAGCATCACAGATGATATCTGGATATTCCTCAAACAACATACACAGTGGAAAATAGCCTAAAGACAGGAGGGTGGTGTGCCAGACATGAATAGAGTATATAAGTGTAGCTATGCTTCATTGAGACTACTGCCAGTTTAACAAGTTGTGTGTGGTAATGGCTAGTCTGCAGGTTTTAAAACTGACAAGACAGTGCTCTGTTTGTGAGGGAACCCCCATCTGTAGGGCCATCTGTGGACTGGTCATTGTGTGGAACCATTTTTTTCTTGTGTTACTCACTAAACACACATCTGTGAGCTGCAGAAGTATAGTGTGAGGATTGCAGTCAGTACATGGTGATAGTGATGAGAGTTACTGCCATTGCATCCCTGATTGGACATATGTCACATGAAACAGTGGTATGACAGTCACTGTTTGAGGTTCTCACAGTGATATGACAATAATGGACCACTGTTCATAGCTGCAGTCACAAGTCTTCTACACTTTGTACAGATGTCATGCAGTATATATATATGCATGTGTTGTGCTCCCTCTGCAAATGTATGCCATCTGTTGTGTTGGGTTGATGGTCATGTCTATGCATGCTGTTATAAGTAATCCTGAATGCTGTTGACTATTACTAAGCCATATCTGTGTTAAAACTGCAACACCATAGGCTGTATGGGATTGGAGGTCCTGGCTGAACCTCCAGTCCCACTTCAGCTGGCCATGGCACCAGGCACCAGCATGTCTGGGGCCCAGCCTTGGACCTGTTGGCTCTGCATCACCTTCTGGTTGGACCACCACTGAGGATGAGGCTTATCCCCCCTGGGAGCAGGTTCAGACAGGAACTTGTCAGCCATTGTACAGTCCCAGACATGGTGCATAGGGGACTCAATAAGGGGCTTTGAGGCCAGATACACAAGCTCGAGGGCAGAGTGTCACATTTAGAGGGTGAGCCTGCCCCTCCTAGACAGCCCCCAGCACAGCCACCTTTGCGGCTGTTTTGGTGCAGAGGTGGCTGCCCATGAGTGGTGACCTCCATTTCACTTTTTCCATCTGGGGGCTCATGGGCCTTGTGACTGCCAAACAACCCTCCCCATCCAAGGTGTATCCCCCCACATATGTCATATACCGACCCTGTATGCTGTCTTGTCTGTCATCTTACCAAACCTATCCTCCACGAGTATACCTACTCTCCATCCCCAACATCCCACTCTCACCTTATGGAAACAAAAGGCCAATCTGTTCCTAGAATAACATTTGCCCCATACATAGCTGTCCATTTCACACACGTGTCCACTGGACACATGTAACTTTTTTAATTTGCATCACAACATACTCTGTTGTCCTGACCCCTCTCTCTCAGGCACACAATCATGGTATGCACATGACGCCTAAAGGTTCCAGGTACCCATGATGCAGATGACCCCATTGTACACACGACACTACCAGTCCCTCTATGGTTACCCCATTTACCTTTTTCATGATGATGATATCGCACACAGCACCTTGCAAGAGTACTGTTCTCACATAATGATTGAACAGAAACTGTTGTGTTAATGTAAATAAAATGCACAGAGTAATGTATCTGGCCAATGTACAAATGTTTGCGTGTATTAATGACACATGTCTGTCTGAGGGAGTCTTGATATTACACAGGACAACACCACTACATAATACAGGCATTGCTGGTGTTTCCCTTTTCATTCCTTTGTAATGCTCTGTTGTCACATGGGATGTTCTTGATATATCTATATATATGTACGTATCTATATCTGGACATAAATACACAGAAACACATACAAACACACACACACACACACACACACACACACACACACACACACACACACACACACACACACACACACACACACACACACACACACAATACTAATGGATGACTGGGCTGTATGATTTGTTTTTGTAACATCTGATGTCTGTATATCTGCCATGGCTTAGGGGTAAATCGCATTGGCTGTGGTGTGCAGGGTCCTGGTTTTGAGCCTTGCAGAGGCTGTTTATTTTATTGCTGGGCAGAACAAGGCCATTGGATACGGAGTGATTAGGCACTTTTAAGCAGTTGTGAGTGGGTGTGCGCAGGTTTGAGTGATGGTAAGCAGTGGTTACTTTTCGTTACAGTTCCTTACACTCAGTAACCTTCTTGATTGCTTAATCTGTGTAGGCAGTACTTACCCCCACCCAAACAGGCTAAAACCCACTCACTGCTGCTTAAAAGTGCTTACTCCCGCTTACCCCCGCACTAATTTCTTTAATAGCAAAAGAAAGGGTTGATAGGAAAGTGGTGAAAAAGGGGCACAAAGAGGGAAGGACAGTAGGGAAAATAGCTAGGGATGTGCAGGAAGGGTGCAGGGAAGGTCCATAGCTGTCCATTTCTTGTACAGCAACGGCTGTGCATATGCAATAAATTTGGCAGGACATTTGGACACTTACAACCCTGAGAGAGGAGTGAGGACAACAATAGTTTGTTGTGATGCCATTTAGAAATGTTTACATGTGTGCAGTGGACAAGTTTGCAAAATGTTCAGCTATGCATGGGGATTGCTTTTTTGCAGGAACAGATTACCCTTCTTTTCTTTTATGTTTAGGTGAGAGTTGGATGTTGAGGAAGGAGAGTAGGTATGATCAGGGAGGATAGGTTGGGTAGTATGACAGACAAGACAAACAAGAAATGTACAGGGGTGGTATATGACACGTGGGGGGGAAACACCTTGGACGGGGAGGGGTGTTTGGAAGTCGCAAGTCCATGAGCCCACCACTGGATACAGTGGAACTGAGGTCCCCACCCATGGACAGTCACCACTGCACCTTCACAGCCCAGAAGATGGTTGCGCTGCGAGCTGTGTAGGAGGGACAGACTCAACCTCTAGTTGTGCCACTTGGCCCTCAAGCTAGCATAGGCGGTCTCGAATCTCCCTTTAGAGCTCCCTACGCACCACGGCCCGGACCGTACCACTGATGACAGGTTCATGTCCGCTCCCACTCCTGGGGGGAGGAAGTCCAATCCCCTGCAGCAGTTCCTCCAGAAGGTGGTGCAGGGCTAATGGATGAAGAGGTCCCAGGCTGGGCCCTAGATGTGCTGGTGCCCGGTGCCATGATCAGCTGAGGTGGGAGAGGTGGGTCCGCTGGGACCGGCCTTCCCATACGAGCTATGTTGTAGTATGTTTAAGGCAGATATGGGTTAGTAATAGACAACAGCATTCATGATTAGTTATAACAGCATGCATAGTTATTCCCATTACCCAGGGCACCAGATATAACACAGTTGCATAACAGGCAGAAAACATGCATATATGGGTAAACAGTGGCCATTACAACAATATGCAGGTTTCATTGATGGCAAAAGGCCACCAATATGGGTGTATAGAAACAGATGTGAATATTTATAAACCAATAGAACATATGTCCCAACAAAGGATAGGAGTGTAGACATACCAAATGAGTTGTGTAAAACAGTTATGTTTGCACATATGGTAGGGGTGAGAGAAAGAGAGACTTCAATTAACAACTAATACATCCTTGTAGTTTTCACAACATTCATAGTCACTGCAGTGGTCTGTCCCTTACATGTATTATTACACTACCCAATGGCATTATATTGTACAATGGCATGTTTGTAGATTAGTATGTACGGGACCTGTGTCTTATGTACAGGCTTGACTAGATGCAGGTGTTAATGCAACATGTTTTGAGACTGCTCTCATACACTTTGGGTGAGATGCTGGGATGACAGGTATGTTTGCATGTACATTCTCTGACTATGTACAAGTCTGACTATCAGTTATATGTCATTAACAGCTGCCTACATTTCTTGGATCTTCACACTGATTTGTCAGGGGAACAGGGCAAAAGGCAGGTGATGTGGGTCATTTATTAGGACATACTGGGCAGATTGGAACAGTTGAGGGGTATGAATATGCATACCACTCTCTATTTAAGCATTCTAGCAAATCTGTACAGTTGGTAAGTGTAAATATGCATACATCTTTCTCTCTGAACATTCTAACAGACTGTGTGCAGTTGTGTGGAATGATTATGCATACAACTTACTAGCAGTCCTGGGATCCAAAGCCCTGCTGTGTGTGGCAAAAGCATTACAGTTAAGATCACTGTACACTATGCTATCAGGCAATTGTTGTGAGGCTTTGCAATGTATTTTGTGCAATATGACTGACCTGTTTGCACTTCTGACAATGTTATACAGCACTTCATACACATTGTATCTGCATACCACAGTGTGGGTAACACTGCTTACTGCAGCAGTACTGTTTAATAACTGCAACAGTACAACAACATATGACTGCAGAGTAAACAGAAGCAATGCAGGGGTTACACCTTTATTCGCAGCATATTATGCTATTCTGTATACTAGTACAACACTTTCTCAGGCTCTTACATTTATTTGTTATGACAGTACGTGCAGGCTATTTACTAACCTGCCTCATGATGCATCCTTTGCAGCCTAGCATCATAGGCTTGCTGGTTTGCAACACGCTCATCTGCAGCTGTCAGGGAAGTACAGTGATATTTAGCCACACCTATCCATAGTATATACAATCTTGGCAATTATTAACTACATAGTGGAAGGAGTACTTACTCAGTTCTGGGGCATTCTGCATCTGCCTTGCTTCCTGGATCCACTGTTCCTGGACATTCTCTCTCCACCGCTTCAGGTCTGCATGGTGGTGCCTTACCTGCTCACCAGTCCGGGGGATACCTGTGGCACTATTGAGGTCACGGGCGAGACTGTCCCAAGCCTCCATTTTGTACTGCGAGTCCTGGTACTAGTCCTGCAGTAGTCTCCTGTCATGATGCTTTACCAGGAGCCATACCATGAATTTTGACTCCTGGATGCCCCAGTGCTATGCTCTAAAGCGAGTTCCTTTTCCCACTCTAGTCATTCTGCCTGCAGGGAGATGCTACAACCAGTTAAGAGCCATATTCCCACCTCTTCAGTTTAAGTAGGGCCAGACTCCAGCACTTTTCTGAAATTGGCCGGTTTTGAAAAGGCTAAGCTATGGGCACACATGCTTAGTTCAGGTTGGCACTGCTTACAGAGGTGTACCTGTGGGCATATTGTACTGGCTTCCCTACACATTGCTTACAATTACTTAGTTGGGCTGTGCGCCGTTAGCATTGCTTATTGGTTATCTAGCATTATATTATAGCAATAACCCATGCCTGGGAGTGGGTAATGCTGGATTTACCCAAGGTTGGTGTGGTTTGGTCATGAGGGTGAAGCCCGAGTGGCCAAACAAAGCCAACCATGGGTAAATCCAGCATTACCCACACCCAGAAGTGGGTTATTGTATATAATGACATTATTTAAGAAAAAAAATAATTACTTTTCTTAAATAATGGCATTGTATAATGCCTCCTTGCTGCCCTTCCACAGCTGTCTGGTATTCTGCGCAGTTCTGATGAACTGCGCATGCATATGCCTATGCAGTACATCAGAGCTGTGGGCAAAAGCAACGGAGAAAGCAAGATCTCCGTTGCTTTTTACAAACTGTTTCGCTATGTTAAATGGGTTTAACATAGCGAGACAGCTTTAAAAAAAGCAACTGAGAATCTCCGTTGCTTTTTTTAAAGCTGTCTCGCTATGTTAAACTCGTTTAACATAGCGAGACAGTGTGAAGCAATGCAGATCTTGCGTTCTCCATTGCTGTAAAAAAAGAATTATAGTAATGGAAAAAGTCCGGGCGACTGGACATTTTTCCATTACTATAACTCTGATTTACAATATGCACGCTGACCAATCAGCTTGCACGTTTTTGAATATTAATGGGGGGTCGTTGTATAACTGACTTTTGTCAACGATGTCTTACTCATTACAGGCTATATATGTGTCTGGTATCCGTCATTCATGTGTACATACACTGTATGGGGTCCTGGGGTCTTCTGAACCTTATTACAGTGACACCTCAACTCTATGTTTACTGCAGTACTCCAATTCACATATGTATGGTCTTTGACAGGTTATTGAACATTACACTGTACATAGATTAAGTTCACATATTTGATTTGTTTCTCTTTTGCAAGGATTGCTTTGCTGATATCTCCTTTATATGTATTGCTATGATGGCATAGTGGTTTTCTACTATGACTGTGATGTACAGGGTCCTGCACTCTAGCCTTGCAGAGGCAGGTTCTTTTGTTGCTGGCCAGAACACGAGTTGTTGGGTACAGAGTGATTAAGGCACTTTAAAGCAGTTGTGAGCGGGTGTGCATGGGTTTGCATGGAGTTAAGCAATGCTAACCTCAGGTTGCAGTTTCTTACACTCAGTTAGCCTCTACATTGCTTCACCAGTGTGATACTCACATACTGGCGACCAAACAGGCTTACACCCGCTTGCTCCTGCACTTGCAGATGCACTGCATCTGGTGTTTGCATCTGACACTCACACCACTGGGTGGGAGTGAGGACTATGATATTACCTTGTGATGCCTATTACAACAGATTACATGCCTATAGTATCGGAAATGGCTCCCCATTAGGCGTAAGCATGCCGTTTGACTGTACGGAATCCACAGCCTGTCCAGAGTTTGATTCATACTATTGGTGTGCTCCTCTTACAATCTGCACCTGTCTGGCTAATACATGGGAACTGACACTCTTCAGTACAAACAAGTAATTGGGTTTTGGAACCCACATCCTTCAGTCAAGTCATGCTACTGCATACATATTATTCTATCATCTTTCTAAGGTTGTAAGTGGAATATGTGCTTTCTGTCCCTATCAGACCTCTCAAACAATTGGGGACAAATATCAACTGAATCAAGGACAAGTCATGGAATATCAGGGAGAATCAGGGACACATTTAAAATATTAGTGCTATTAACTTGACACATTGACAGACTCAGAGCATATACATTAATACACATTTCCTGAGGTAAATGAAGATTATAACTCTTAAATGTTGTCATTATTCATTACGTGCAATTCACCCCCTTTCTTCCAAAAGTCACTAGTTTTAGGAGGGATTAAGTGGGACAGAGTTAGAATTTGAGTCATAATCAGGGATGTCCCTGGAAATAAGGGACAGTTGAGAGGTATGGTCCCTATTTGTTCCCCCAATGGTTTATGTCCTGTCCAGTTGATTTGCTCTTAGGGGTTGAGATGTATGGGCATAAGCTATGGCCATTTGGGAATATTACTTACATCCCCGGGGCGGTCCTAATACGACTGTGCCAGCCAACACCTGCACACCTAGGCCCATAATTGCATAACCATAGTTTCCCCACCTGCCCCTCCTCTACAGCACTCATCCTTACTGTGGATGTAGGTGGGGTATAAACAAACCACTACACACTGCCCTCTCTCCACATGTCGGACACATGTCTTACATTGTGTTGACCCATGGTTTATCAGGCTTGCACAACCTACTGGTCCGTGTACGTCTCCAGACTGGTTTCAGAAATCATTACAGGGACTGACTCCAATGATCAGTAATTTTTGGGGTGTCCCACAAGTGACATTGAGGTCTTTGTTTCAAGATTAGACCTTGCAGGTCTCTCCCACTGGTAGTATCCTGCCAGTGGTCTGGGAAACAGTGGTGTGTTTACTTTAATTGTCTGTCTGTATGTCTCACCAGCCTAGCTGGGGTGGGGGGGGGGTTGATGCTATGTGTTACACATTTGTTGATTGGACCCCTCACCCCAATATGCCATGGCCTGTCAATATATGTAATTCGTAACTGCTGTAGCATATCCTAGCTATATACATGTGTATATTTACAGATATATATATATATATATATATATATATATATATATATATATATATATATATATATATATACACAGATATATCTGTATATGTATGCATACATGCATACATTTATATATTGCTGTCTATATATATATATATATATATATATATATATCTAAATATCTAACAACATATGGCAACATATTTGTCTATGGGTGTCTGCATATGTATATATCTATATGTGGGTATGTATATGTATTCTGTCTCTGTATGTATACATTTGTACTACGGACAGAGAGAGGTACATCTGTATGTCGCTATGGGTAGATATACACAAACATACCTCTACATATATACATCTACATCTGGTTATTCCGTTCCTTACCATGTAGATTACACTTTGCTGCAGTGGGACTCATAGCGGGTGTGGCTGCTCATTGGGCGATGCCTCTGCCCAATGAACACTTTTGCTTACATCCCTGGGGATGCCCATATAGGCCCACATCAGCCAAAACCTGCACACCTAGACCCATAACTAGCTACCCATAAATCCCCCACCCACACCTCCTCTACAGCACCCATTCTTACTCTGGGTTCTGGTCGGGTCTGAACACACCACTACACGCTGCCCACTCTCCACTTCATGGGACCCATGTCATACATTGTCTCGACCCATGGGTCATCAGGCTTTCCCACCTTTGTATTCTGGGTATGTACACACCCCACCCAAAATGGTCAGCGTATCACCTTCCTTTGGTCTTGTGTCAATTTTTGGGGCGTCCCACAAGGGACGCTCCTGTCTGTGTTCCGAGATTAGATTTCACAACGTATATATGTCTATATATATATATATATATATATATATATATATATATATACATATATTTATATATAAATATATATATATATATATATATATATATATATATATATATATATATATATATATATATATATATATATATATACACATATATATGTATATATATATATATATATATATATATATATATATATATATATATATTATGGTTCTACCTTACATAGTCGACAGGGCAGAACACCGACAACGCAATCATCGACACCACATAATCGACAGTGCATAAACACGACACCTCACATGCCTGGCAACAAAATAACTGACGGTTCACAAACACGAAACCTCATACACTGCACACACCACAATAACAACAATCAACAAACAAAACACATCCCCTGTCCAAAAACCACACACACAACACAAGCACACCAAAATCCTTACAAACCCACACTAAACCTCACATACACAACTATCTACAACCCTAACCCAAACCCTAACACTAAGGTCCGTCACTATCGCACACTCAGCTAACCCGCGCCCTAACCCTAACTCACTTAACCCGCCCCTAACCCAAAGACTTCCACTACCTCACACTTACCTAACCCGCGCCCTAACCCTAACTCACATAACCCACCCCTATCCCCACAGACCGTCAATATCCACACTTACCTTACTTGCACGCTAACGTCCGTCACTACCGCATACTTACACAGCCTTTACTCATGTCAGTATCCTCGGTGTCGGTGTTTTCATCCGTCGGTCTTCTGCATTTTCGATCTTCTGGCGATCGCGATTGCGTTGTTGATGTTCTGCACTGTCGACTATGTAAGGTAGAACCATATATTTTTCATATATATATATATATATAAAAACAAATAATCCCATAATCCCAGCAAAGCAGAAACAGCTCAAAGTGTATTTAAGTCTTTTAGGTTCACTTCAAGATTCACCAAAAATAAAGCACTTCAAGATTCTCCAAAGAATAAAGCACTTCTGCTGATAAAACCACAAGCATTTAATCAAGAAACGTAAGCGCTTTCACAGATTATAAATTCTGCTTCTTCAGACATACTGCATCTTGGGTAAACTAACCTTTTATACCAAATTTAATATTTAAAGACATATTAACACAATGAGTCAAGCTCTATGTATTAAATATACAAACATATGAAAAACAGATGCTATAAAATACTACATAAAACTGTTACATAAAATTAAAAAATATAAAATATAAAAGTGCACTTAAATATTATTGCAATATGAATTGCAAGACAACAAATATAGTTCTAATCCTGCAATGCCTAAAACTAATAAAGACAGCAAGTAAAAACACACACTCTACCAGTTATACAAAAAATTATCTAATGGATCTCGCTTTAAGTGCAGGTTTTAGAGGAACTGTGTCATTCAGCCCTCTACCTCTATGTGCTGCCAACTGCAAAATCCATTTCATCTCAGCTACTTCAGTAAGGTTTACCATGTCTCCTCCCCTCATACTTTCTTCTTGAACATGCAAAACTTGAAACAAGAAAGTGTGTTCAGAACCATAATGTATTATGTGCCTAGCTATGGCACTGCTGCCATCGCCCCTTGAATAACAGTACATATGATCCCTGATGCGTTCCCTTAAAGTCCTGTTTGTCTTTCCAACATAAAAATGAAAACATACTTTACAGTACGCAACATAGACCACATTCTTGGTCATGCATGTTGATGTGCAGAGAACTTCCCAGAGTCTTCCTGTGTCAGGATGCCTGAAAAACCTAGATTCATCAATGAAGCCACATTGGGCACATTGATTACATTTGGTTGTACCATATTTTATAACTTCTTGGGAGGCTTTACCTACAAGTTTAGGGAAACAAAGTTGTTGTTTTAAGGTCCTTTTATTACTGAAAGAATACACAGGACAATTACCTATTAATGTTTTTATTTTGTCATCTATTACCAGTATATTCCAGTTGTCCTGTATTATTTTTTGTATTATGGGAGTATTCTTACTGTACGGCAATAATATAGAAAGTTTACGGTCCACTGTGGGTCTATTTTTATTTCTGGTTTCACTTTTAGAAAAATAAGGCTTACCTTTTGTACTTCTAAAGGTACGCACTATAGAATCTACACTATTTATCTCATTTGTTCAATAGCCCCTCCTACCTAAGCCTTGTTTAAGGAACGTCAACTCAGTTGCCAGCCTGTTTTCATCACAACATAATCTTGAAGTTCTTAATGCTTGTCCTTTTATTATGTTGTCAAATACAAACGGTGCATGCATACTCTCTCTATGGAGGTATGAAGGTCTATAACAGGGTTTACGATAAATTCGAGTAGAAAAACCATCTTTAGTTTTAAAAATGTTGACATCCAAAAAGTTTACACTGGTGAGTGAATACTCCATGGTGAATTTTAAAAACCCATCCAATTCATTGACATGTTGGACAAAGGATTCCAAACTAGAGCTAGACCCTTCCCAAAAAAGGAATAGGTCATCCACAAAGCATCTAAAAAAGGCGACTTGTGGATAAGATAAAATCACTTCAGTTTCCCATGCCACCATAACCAAGTTTGCATACGAATTGGCGCAGCTAGTACCCATTGCCACACCACATGTTTGCCTATAGTATTTGTCCATAAACAGAAAAACATTGTTTTCTAGTACTGTTTCTAACAACAAAATTATTAAATCTACTTTGGTCAGAGGCAAGAAGTCCATCAGTACCTTTTTAACCATTTCAAGACCCTTGTCATTAGGAATACAAGTGAAAAGAGATACTACGTCCATAGTTGCTAAAATAATGCCTTGTCTATTAGTGCAAGTCTCAAAAAATTCATAAGTGTCCTGCAGAAATTGAGCAGTATCTTTGAGTACATACTTATAATGTTGTAATACTTGTTTTAATTCTGCATCCAAAAACACTGAAATGGGCTCAGTAAGCCATCCTGATCCTGCCACTATGGGTCTGAATTTAGGATGGAACATGTCTTTATGGACCTTGGGGAGTCCTTGCTGTCTTTATTAGTTTTAGGCATTGCAGGATTAGAACTATATTTGTTGTCTTGCAATTCATATTGCAATAATATTTAAGTGCACTTTTATATTTTATATTTTTTAATTTTATGTAACAGTTTTATGTAGTATTTTATAGCATCTGTTTTTCATATGTTTGTATATTTAATACATAGAGCTTGACTCATTGTGTTAATATGTCTTTAAATTTTAAATTTGGTATAAAAGGTTAGTTTACCCAAGATGCAGAACGCCTGAAGAAGCAGAATTTGTAATCTGTGAAAGCGCTTACGTTTCTTGATTAAATGCTTGTGGTTTTATCAGCAGAAGTGCTTTATTCTTTGGAGAATCTTGAAGTGCTTTATTTTTGGTGAATCTTGAAGTGAACCTAAAAGACTTAAATACACTTTGAGCTGTTTCTGCTTTGCTGGGATTATTTGTTTCTCTATTTTCTACATTGGCCTTGGGTTTGTTTGTTCATTTTTGTGTTTGGGACATGGAATAAACAGCTCCACAAAGAATTGAATTTGTACCAGTGACATCCTTGTTTAATTGCCTTAAAGGAATTCTTACTGAAAATGAAAATCCGCTTCTGGGTGTAGATGAAGACAGTTACTGCCAAGAAGAAGTCACTAATTTTGAAGTGCAAAGGAAAATAAAAATGGTGAAGAAAGAACTTGAAGACAACATTTATCGCTTAAAACGCCTTCAATGCCAGCGTTTTCATCTAGAAGCCAGTTTGCAGCATAAAGTGATACCAAGAGGACTCAGGATACTTAACATGCCAACTTATGGGAATTTGTATCCAGATTTGTTAGTAAGATGGCAACAAATAAACCTTAAGGCAAGTAATGACTATTTTAAGTTACTTTTAGACTTTTTTCTGCCTATTGAGGATGATTTAAGAAGTACAATTTATAAACAACAGCATAGACTGAATGAGTTGCAAGGCAGTGATAATGCTGACATCTTCATCTATGATGTTATTGAGAAAGTAGAAAGATATAAAGACAATTTGTTAAAACAGAAGAAAAAGAAGTTACTTCGTGACAAAGCAGATTTTGCAAAGAATCATGTGTTTGTTTGGCCTAAAGCAGTTAAAAACTCTAATGCTAATGGTCAACGTCCTGTTAACCATGAGCATGTCTCACAAAATACACAGTTTGAAAGAAAACGAACTGTTAGACAACAGATGAGAACCGTGGAAGATAATTTGGCTAGAGAGGAAGTAGCTCAAGCCTCACTACATGTAGAAAATGATGAAAATGGCCATGTTGTTAATTTGTCATCACCTTTAGAGGCAGGAGCCTCTGCAGTTCAATATTCTGTCATGGGAACAAAGCAGGTTGGGGGGGGGCAGAATATCACTTCTCCCAAGTTAGCTACGTCCATTTATTTTACACCAGCAGAGAATGTGTCTGAGAATTTGCCTAACACTAGTGGTGTTGTGTTAGCCACAAGTACAGCTGTCAGACGCAAAATTCAATTAGAAAGTGGACAAATAGAAGAGCAAGATACTCAAAAAAACTTTTTTCCTATTTTTCCTCTCCCTATAAAGGGAGGAAGGAAAAGGTCATTGGACCAAGATGAACAGAGAAGTGTCAAACGGAAAGAACATACACAGCAACAACAAGCGGTAGTCAGGAAAAAAGTATGGACATAATGACTTTGGTATGGAATATTTCCTGAGTAAAGTTGACTGAAAATGAACATAAGGTTTTAGAAAGAGGCATGAGCTTTGTGCCCTCTTGTTCTATAGACATTACTGAAGCGCTACTTGCCATAAGACTTTTTGCTCGTAATGTGACTTTGAAATTACAGTTTAGTAATACCATAAGTAATGAAGGTGCCACTTTTAAAAAGAAAAGTTGCTATAATCCCCACTTGCCTTCAACTATAGAAGTCTTTGTAAAAGCAGTGGAGAATGATTTATATGATGGTTATAATAACTTTAATATGTGCTTACAAGATAATTTAAATGCAGATGAAAAAACAGCCTTATCCAATTTGAAGAAAAATGTTGATATTATTGTTCGCCCTGCTGATAAAGGGGGTCCAGTAGTAGTCATGGACAGGCAATATTATATAGAATCATTACAACACATGTTAAATTCAAATAGTTATGAATCAATTTGTCAGCAGGACATCTCTATATTGATACAGCAAGTGTATTCCATGCTACAAGACTGTCTTATGTCGGGACCTTTTAGTTCAGACATGTATAAATTCTTTTTGGTAGAGTTTCCGGTTATACCTAGCTTTAATGGACTCCCCAAGGTCCATAAAGACATGTTCCATCCTAAATTTAGACCCTTAGTGTCAGGATCAGGATGGCTTACTGAGCCCATTTCAATGTTTTTGGATGCAGAATTAAAACAAGTATTACAACATTATAAGTATGTACTCAAAGATACTGCTCAATTTCTGCAGGACACTTATGAATTTTTTGAGACTTGCACTAATAGACAAGGCATTATTTTAGCAACTATGGACGTAGTATCTCTTTTCACTTGTATTCCTAATGACAAGGGTCTTGAAATGGTTAAAAAGGTACTGATGGACTTCTTGCCTCTGACTAAAGTAGATTTAATAATTTTGTTGTTAGAAACAGTACTAGAAAACAATGTTTTTCTGTTTATGGACAAATACTATAGGCAAACTTGTGGTGTGGCAATGGGTACTAGCTGCGCCAATTCGTATGCAAACTTGGTTATGGTGGCATGGGAAACTGAAGTGATTTTATCTTATCCACAAGTCGCCTTTTTTAGACGCTTTGTGGATGACCTATTCCTTTTTTGGGAACGGTCTAGCTCTAGTTTGGAATCCTTTGTCCAACATGTCAATGAATTGGATGGGTTTTTAAAATTCACCATGGTGTATTCACTCACCAGTGTAAACTTTTTGGATGTCAACATTTTTAAAACTAATGATGGTTTTTCTACTCGAATTTATCGTAAACCCTGATATAGACCTTCATACCTCCATAGATAGAGTATGCATGCACCGTTTGTATTTGACAACATAATAAAAGGACAAGCATTAAGAACTTCAAGATTTTGTTGTGATGAAAACAGGCTGGCAACTGAGTTGACGTTCCTTAAACAAGGCTTAGGTAGGAGGGGCTATTGAGCAAATGAGATAAATAGTGTAGATTCTATAGTGCGTACCTTTAGAAGTACAAAAGGTAAGCCTTATTTTTCTAAAAGTGAAACCAGAAATAAAAATAGACCCACAGTGGACCGTAAACTTTCTATATTATTGCCGTACAGTAAGAATACTCCCATAATACAAAAAATAATACAGGACAACTGGAATATACTGCTAATAGATGACAAAATAAAAACTTTAATAGGTAATTGCCCTTTGTATTCTTTCAGTAATAAAAGGACCTTAAAACAACAATTTTATTTCCCTAAACTTGTAGGTAAAGCCTCCCAAGAAGTTATGAAATATGGTACAACCAAATGTAATCAATGTGCCCAATGTGGCTTCATTGATGAATCTAGGTTTTTCAGGCATCCTGACACAGGAAGACTATGGGAAGTTCTTTGCACATCAACATGCATGACCAAGAATGTGGTTTATGTTGCGTACTGTAAGGTATGTTTTCATTTTTATGTTGTAAAGACAAACAGGACTTTAAGGGAACGCATCAGGGATCATATGTACTGTTATTCAAGGGGCGATGGCAGCAGTGCCATAGCTAGGCACATAATACATTATGGTTCTGAACTCACTTTCTTGTTTCAAGTTTTGCATGTTCAAGAAGAAAGTATGAGGGGAGGAGACAAGGTAAACCTCACTGAAGTAGCTGAGATAAAATGGATTTTGCGGTTGGCAGCACATAGAGGTAGAGGGCTGAATGACACAGTTCCTCTAAAACCTGCACTTAAAGCGAGATCCATCAGATAATTTTTTGTATAAGTAGTAGAGTGTGTGTTTTTACTTGCTGTCTTTAATAATTTTAGGCATTGCAGGATTAGAACTATATTTGTTGTCTTGCAATTCATATTGCAATAATATTTAAGTGCACTTTTATATTTTATATTTTTTAATTTTATGTAACAGGGTTTTGTGTAGCATTTTATAGCATCTGTTTTTCATATGTTTGTATATTTAATACATAGAGCTTGACTCATTGTGTTAATATGTCTTTAAATTTTAAATTTGGTATAAAAGGTTAGTTTATCCAAGATGCAGTACGTCTGAAGAAGCAGAATTTATAATCTGTGAAAGCGCTTACGTTTCTTGATTAAATGCTTGTGGTTTTATCAGCAGAAGTGCTTTATTCTTTGGAGAATCTTGAAGTGCTTTATTTTTGGTGAATCGAAGTGAACCTAAAAGACTTAAATACACTTTGAGCTCTTTCTGCTTTGCTGGGATTATTTGTTTCTCTATTTTCTACATTGGCCTTGGGTTTGTTTGTTCATTTTTGTGTTTGGGACATGGAATAAACAGCTCCACAAAGAATTGAATTTGTACCAGTGACATCCTTGTTTAATTGCCTTAAAGGAATTCTTACTGAAAATGAAAATCCGCTCCTGGGTGTAGATGAAGACAGTTTCTGCCAAGAAGAAGTCACTAATTTTGAAGTGCAAAGGAAAATAAAAATGGTGAAGAAAGAACTTGAAGACATCTATCACTTAAAATGCCTTCAATGCCAGCGTTTTCATCTAGAAACCAGTTTGCAGCATAAAGTGATACCAAGAGGACTCAGGATACTTAACATGCCAACTTATGGGAATTTGTATCCAGATTTGTTAGCAAGATGGCAACAAATAAACCTTAAGGCAAGTAATGACTATTTGAAGTTACTTTTAGACTTTTTTCTGCCTATTGAGGATGATTTAAGAAGTACAATTTATAAACAACAGCATAGACTGAATGAGTTGCAAGGCAGTGATAATGCTGACATCTTCATCTATGATGTTATTGAGAAAGTAGAAAGATATAAAGACAATTTGTTAAAACAGAAGAAAAAGAAGTTACTTCATGACAAAGCAGATTTTGCAAAGAATCATGTGTTTGTTTGGCCTAAAGCAGTTACAAACTCTAATGCTAATGGTCAACGTCCTGTTAACCATGAGCATGTCTCACAAAATACACAGTTTGAAAGAAAACGAACTGTTAGACAACAGATGAGAACCGTGGAAGATAATTTGGCTAGAGAGGAAGTAGCTCAAGCCTCACTGCATGTAGAAAATGATGAAAATGGCCATGTTGTTAATTTGTCATCACCTTTAGAGGCAGGAGCCTCTGCAGTTCAATATTCTGTCATGGGAACATAGCTGGTTGGGCGGGGCAGAATATCACTTCTCCCAAGTTAGCTACGTCCATTTATTTTACACCAGCAGAGAATGTGTCTGAGAATTTGCCTAACACTAGTGGTGTTGTGTTAGCCACAAGTACAGCTGTCAGACGCAAAATTCAATTAGAAAGTGGACAAATAGAAGAGCAAGATACTCAAAAAAACTTTTTTCCTATTTTTCCTCTCCCTATAAAGGGAGGAAGGAAAAGGTCATTGGACCAATATGAACAGAGAAGTGTCAAACGGAAAGAACATACACAGCAACAACAAGCGGTAGTCAGGAAAAAAGTATGGACATCATCACTTTGGTATGGAATATTTCCTGAGTAAAGTTGACTGAAAATGAACATAAGGTTTTAGAAAGAGGCATGAGCTTTGTGCCCTCTTGTTCTATGGACATTACTGAAGCGCTACTTGCCATAAGACTTTTTGCTCGTAATGTGACTTTGAAATTACAGTTTAGTAATACCATAAGTAATGAAGGTGCCACTTTTAAAAAGAAAAGTTGCTATAATCCCCACTTGCCTTCAACTATAGAAGTTTTTGTAAAAGCAGTGGAGAATGATTTATATGATGGTTATAATAACTTTAATATGTGCTTACAAGATAATTTAAATGCAGATGAAAAAACAGCCTTATCCAATTTGAAGAAAAATGTTGATATTATTGTTCGCCCTGCTGATAAAGGGGGTCCAGTAGTAGTCATGGACAGGCAATATTATATAGAATCATTACAACACATGTTAAATTCAAATAGTTATGAATCAGTTTGTCAGCAGGACATCTCTATATTGATACAGCAAGTGTATTCCATGCTACAAGACTGTCTTATGTCGGGACCTTTTAGTTCAGACATGTATAAATTCTTTTTGGTAGAGTTTCCGGTTATACCTAGCTTTAATGGACTCCCCAAGGTCGATAAAGACATGTTCCATCCTAAATTTAGACCCTTAGTGTCAGGATCAGGATGGCTTACTGAGCCCATTTCAGTGTTTTTGGATGCAGAATTAAAACAAGTATTACAACATTATAAGTATGTACTCAAAGATACTGCTCAATTTCTGCAGGACACTTATGAATTTTTTGAGACTTGCACTAATAGACAAGGCATTATTTTAGCAACTATGGACGTAGTATCTCTTTTCACTTGTATCCCTAATGACAAGGGTCTTGAAATGGTTAAAAAGGTACTGATGGACTTCTTGCCTCTGACCAAAGTAGATTTAATAATTTTGTTGTTAGAAACAGTACTAGAAAACAATGTTTTTCTGTTTATGGACAAATACTATAGGCAAACTTGTGGTGTGGCAATGGGTACTAGCTGCGCCAATTCGTATGCAAACGTGGTTATGGTGGCATGGGAAACTGAAGTGATTTTATCTTATCCACAAGTCGCCTTTTTTAGACGCTTTGTGGATGACCTATTCCTTTTTTGGGAACGGTCTAGCTCTAGTTTGGAATCCTTTGTCCAACATGTCAATGAATTGGATGGGTTTTTAAAATTCACCATGGAGTATTCACTCACCAGTGTAAACTTTTTGGATGTCAACATTTTTAAAACTAATGATGGTTTTTCTACTCGAATTTATCGTAAACCCTGATATAGACCTTCATACCTCCATAGATAGAGTATGCATGCACCGTTTGTATTTGACAACATAATAAAAGGACAAGCATTAAGAACTTCAAGATTTTGTTGTGATGAAAACAGGCTGGCAACTGAGTTGACGTTCCTTAAACAAGGCTTAGGTAGGAGGGGCTACTGAACAAATGAGATAAATAGTGTAGATTCTATAGTGCGTACCTTTAGAAGTACAAAAGGTAAGCCTTATTTTTCTAAAAGTGAAACCAGAAATAAAAATAGACCCACAGTGGACCGTAAACTTTCTATATTATTGCCGTACAGTAAGAATACTCCCATAATACAAAAAATAAAACAGGACAACTGGAATATACTGCTAATAGATGACAAAATAAAAACTTTAATAGGTAATTGCCCTTTGTATTCTTTCAGTAATAAAAGGACCTTAAAACAACAATTTTGTTTCCCTAAACTTGTAGGTAAAGCCTCCCAAGAAGTTATGAAATATGGTACAACCAAATGTAATCAATGTGCCCAATGTGGCTTCATTGATGAATCTAGGTTTTTCAGGCATCCTGACACAGGAAGACTATGGGAAGTTCTTTGCACATCAACATGCATGACCAAGAATGTGGTCTATGTTGCGTACTGTAAAGTATGTTTTCATTTTTATGTTGGAAAGACAAACAGGACTTTAAGGGAACGCATCAGGGATCATATGTACTGTTATTCAAGGGGCGATGGCAGCAGTGCCATAGCTAGGCACATAATACATTATGGTTCTGAACACACTTTCTTGTTTCAAGTTTTGCAT
>NC_056725.1:485622908-485637908 GCF_019279795.1 Protopterus annectens | reverse complement strand
TCATCTTGTCCAACAACTTCCGCTACACTCTTCACAGATACCTCAGTTTTAGTGCACTTCAACCAAAATTGTTTCACTTGTTTAGATTTTCTGAATTATGGTTTACAATTAAACCTACTATACATCACCCTCCGCATTGTTACCAATTTCTTTTACAATATTCCCCACTTTCCCACAGAAATAACTGTCTTGATTGAACAAAATAAAGCACTGTTCCTTCATAATTATTAATTCTTATAATTGCAGGCAGATGAATAATCACATTGCCTTCTACAAATGGTACAACTTCAGTTTCAAAACCCAAGGTTCATGTTTCATCAGAGTTCAAAGTTTCTTTAACACAGTCCATGGATTCATCACAAAAGTAAGCCAGTTCATGTTTTCTCAGTCACTTTCTAGCACTGGAGACTGAAATCACATATTATCCTTTATTAAATAAGTCAATGGTTTTGTAATTTATAGTTAATCCACTGATGTTTGGTCTGTTTGTTATAGAAACTTTATATTGTAACACAACTACATGAAGCCCCCTGCCCATCTTTACTCATGTATGCTAACCCTAACTACATCCCTAATACTGCCTCTGCCTCTAACCTCCAACCCTGTACCCTAACTTCCCCAAAACCCTTTCTCTATCAGTATCCCTGTTCAGACAAACTTTGTCTCAAGCTAGGGTTAGTTTTATTTATTATTATTATTATTATTATTATTATTATTATTATTATTTTAATTTATTGTAAAAGGAGACTGGTTCCTTTTCTTTCATTGCGTGTTTAATGTTGACTGTAGGTGTTTTTGTTTTTTGTTGATATTCTGGTCTGGATTCCATAAACTTCACAGAATTCAGGGCATTGCACTGAGGACTGCACATAATTTACAGCAAGTCAAGTTACGCAAATGTGCACCAGTCTAATAAGCACAACTCAGAGTATTGCAGACACAACAAATAAACAGTGATGTCAGTGCAAATGCATTCATGTATTGCAAAATTGTATTACAAATAAAACTCTTCCATTAATTGATATAGTTGCATCAGCAATGCACATGTGCTGAAGGTAGAGAAACTCAAGTGAACATGTCAATAATATGTGGAAAACACTGACTGAAGACAAATGTGCATCGGCAATAGTCTCACAAAATAAAAATATCCATAATTTGTTGCAAATATTGTCACAAAACATAGACATGCATATGCACATGCACATCCATTTTTATTTGCAGAATCCATCATAATCTGTAAAAAATGAAATAAAAAAATGTACTAATTACAGTGAAGTGGCAGCCACAGTCACACCATCAGTACTTATAATAGCTAACAATGGGTGCAGTACCCAAGGAAACAGGCTGATAAAAAAATCAGATGTGGGTTGAGGATGAAGAAGAGGGGCATAAACATGGAAAAGGAAAGTGAGAGGGTGAGTCAGAGGGGCATGGTCTTTTTTTTTTTTGTTTGGGGAGAATATGCCCTATTTTTTGGGTCTATATCATTTGAGAGAATGCTTATTTGAGCAAACTGCTAGTTATCAAATTGAATTAAGCAGAAGCTCAATTAAGGAATTTTTTTTTCCCAGGGAAAGGACATGGTTGGCTCTCATTGGGTATTTGCCCTTTTACAAACTGTAGTGCGATCTCAGAGATGGTATATTTAGTTAGGGGGTGGGGAGCACATCAACCCACATTAGGGGGTGGGAAGATCAAAGTCCTGACACTTTGCAGAGTTTTTTTTCCCACAGGAAACTTTTCACTTAACCGAGCATTTGCTTAATTGAGCTTTCACTTAATTCAGTTCTGCAAATAGTGATTCGCTCAATTAAGTGTTCATTCAAATGATATAGACCATTTTTTAAGGCATGAAAAAAACATGGAAAGAGGAGATGGGGAAAAGTGTGGGTAGAAACATATAACAAGTTTAGCAAGACATTATGGACAAAGGTCTGTAATAGACATAAAGGATAGGTAAGGTGCACAAATGACAAACAGGATGGAGATGCATACCAGCCATAGTGCACCTCAATAATACATTACATATCAATGACAAAGCAGTGCTGAGATGTTCCAACTGTGTGACAGTCATGCCAAAAGGAGTACAACTGACTGTAGGTGTGTAACAGTGAATGCAGAATGGGAATTGCTGGCATTGCAGTACACAACAGAAATCAGACATTATCAACCACTAGCCTATTGGTAGTGCAAGAGTAAGACATGGAACAGCAAGGCTAATCAAATACAGCTAAGGTAATGTAGGAGCAGAGGGCAGATTCAAACCTCCTACCCTGTATGCAATAGGCAAACAATAAAGCACAGTGACAAGCAGGAGTACTGCAGTAAAAAAAAAGTAATGTGGCTGTGTAATAACCCAATAAGTATATGCACCACTAAAGCAGGAGAAATGGGATCCTGATGTCAACGAAGACATTCCAGGCCAAAGACAACACAGGCTGTGTTTATGTATGCAATGTAGATATATGACATGCAATGACATCACTCAAGCCAGATGTAGAGAAGGCTCATCAGATATGCCCACACCAATGACATGAAATGTCAAATTTACATACAGAAAGCACATGGGGGTACATATACATTGTAAAATAGCATTTGAATAATAAAAAGTAAGGTATGTGAGCCTGTGTATACATAGCTATGCAGAAAGCATACAAGTATCTGGAGAATGCATGACACTCAAGTAAAACATGAACACAGACAGAATATACTGAAGTAGCAAGAGCTTATGTGTATCTTCCTTGCGTGTTTATGATACCCTATAATGGAAGCACAATGT
Source organism: Protopterus annectens (assembly GCF_019279795.1). NCBI lineage: Eukaryota > Metazoa > Chordata > Ceratodontiformes > Protopteridae > Protopterus > Protopterus annectens. The sequence continues at coordinate 485,635,129 of NC_056725.1, read as the reverse complement.
CATATTGTCCCAGTACACCTACATTGCAATGATGATATGTTACACTAAGTTGTTAATGCACATATACATATGCCATGTCCATATGAAACATATAGGCCAAAGCTATAATGGGGAAGGGAAGTGGACAACATCTGTCCACAGTAGTAAGGAAATCTATGCATTAAAAATATGGCAAAGAAAAAAAACACAGGACAAGCATATACAACTAAATATATTGCACATGCATGTGTCCCCAACAGAAAATTGACTGCAAGTCCCCTGCCAGGTGTATGCAGCAAAGGACCAAGATCTGACATGTGCAGTGTGTGCATTGGTGATGGCTATTAAGTCCATGTGTAAATGAAAGTAAAACACAGTGATATGCAACAGGTAAACAACAATTATTATTGATACATAACAACAGCTGAATAGCACATACCCAAATATATTGCTATGCTAACATAAGACAACAGGTAGCGCACTCACTGAAAGTGATAATAGTAGAACATGTAAATTTGTATGACCAATCAAAGGATAATATATATATATATATATATATATATATATATATATATATATATATATATATATATATATATATATATATATGCAACTATGTCACACCATGTGTAGGTGAGTTACTCGATCATACTATAGCAGTACAAAGGGCCAATTTTGTGTTTGTATGGTTAGGTGCAATAAAATGTACAATGCAAAGCAATGCAGCTGCAGTATACATAATGAAAACTGGATATGTATATTAACATGAGTAATACACAGCTGAGTTTTACAAGTCACATTATAAGCCATAGGCACACAACAATGCATTTTGCCATTATAATTAGGCTGCCCACAATATGGTTACTGACTACTTGTGCCATTTATATGATAACATCTTGGAATTCCGAAAGACATTGTGGCATATCAGTTCATGACATTAACACCATCTAGCACTGTGACATGTTATGCAGATGTTACTGCCCTAGGCATACATTACAACAGTAGATTAAAACTGTGTACTATATGGCACACAAGTTACCATTAAATATCACACACAAGGGCATAATGCCAATGGGACCTCCTGATATACCAAGGTTACATTGTCATCGTGTAAACAGGCATATCAAAAACAAAAAGTGACATACCAATGTATGTACAATATACATGTATATAATCCATGTGGATGTAGTCTCAGGAGAATGGCACTGCAGTGGTATCTGTGTGAATTGTTATTAAACGTATAACCTCAGCAAACAATGTCACTGAAAAGACTTCAAAAAAAAAAAAAGACATGGCTGATAAAACCAAAGAAGCAAATTTAATATGCCAAAACTGTTAAGCACTTTCATTTATACACTCTCAAAGACTTCATCAAAATGCAGACTTAATGACATCACTTCCTTTTATAACTTCCATGTCCCTCATTTCTTGTCATTTAAGGAGACATCATACATAAAAAGATTATTACTTTGAAACAGGAACAATAGAAACCATTTCATTTAATCCAGGTGGACTATAAACATACATTTTAAGCTGCCAACACAGTTATTTTATTTCTAATAGTTCCTTGTGTGTACCATGGTTTACCTTCATAATTCCGACAGCCATATCCCTGAAACAGCTTCCACGAACTGCAAACTGCGACTTCTCAAAACCTTGAACACCGATGTTCAAAATAACATAATCTCACCCTCCTTTTGACCCATGGTAGCACTTGTTTCAGCTATGGAGCAGTTGGAAATGTTGACATTCACTGTATTTTTGAAATCTAGAGAAGTCGGTGGGACAGAATTCACAGAAACATTCACGTATCTGCACATTCGTGGATGTGCTTTTGACAATATGTAGGTAAACCATGTACCACATCTTTAGTTTGCATTCTTTCTATACCAAAGAACAGAAATGTATGATCTTGGTTGCCTTTTCTCTATCTAAATAGTGAATTTGTAACATATATCTTTTTAATCTTATACAGATATTTGTATAGTCTGTCCTTAAACTGCCTTTCAATTTTTCCAGTGTAAAATGAAGGGCAGATTTTGCAAAGTGAAGTATAAACCATCCCCTTTGCTTCACAATTAAAATAACCATTAACATTTTCAATACCATAAGAAAAAAATCTCCATCTGATGCCTTAAAAAGAAGAATGTTACAAATTTGCTATTTAGGCATATGTTTCTGTGTGCTGGACTTGCATACCTGTCCTATAGATTCTGGTATGTCCTCAGAGCTCCTTCCCAATCTGGTTCCAAATCTCAGTCTGGTTGAAGTTCCTTGGGTGTGCTCACATCCTCTGCTCATGTTTCATGTAGACAAACAGCATCTGGAGGGTCTCCTTGTTGATCCAGTTGGGTACTCAGATGTAACACAGCCTCTTGTCTTTCAACATTTCCTTGAAGCTCTTGGAAAAGTAGTTGAAAAAGGCTTTCAAAAATTGATCAGTGAGGTACCACTCATTTCACAGGTAGCAATGGTTCAGTAGAAAAAGGTAACCATATCACATTTTAAAAGTGGCACACATAAAGTGGTAGCAGTCTGTTTGTGGGTATCTGGCACATATTACACATACCCACATACAGTGATAAATACTGGGCATTTGTATGGAGAACTGTGCACTTACGCTGAGCTATTGGTTAATGCTCAAAGTTTTGAGAACTTATGAGTGCATTCACTGATGGGGTTCAGAAGCATTGTATGCTAATGAACCTCATTAATTTTGTTTGCTGCAAATGGTAACTAACAGGTCAGCTGCTTGTACTGCTGTTTTAAAATACATTGGTTATTATCACTCTGCTGTGCTCATAGCTTCATAGGTTCATAGGTGTTTACTAGGCTAACAACCACAAGGGCCTTTTTAAGATTAGCCATGCATCCCAAATCTCTGACAAGTTCTGATACCCTTGATAAGTGTAAGCAGTGGCTTAGGAGATAAAACATTTACAAGCAGGGTCCTGGGAAAAGAACCATTTAGAGGTTGCTTGTGTCCATTAGAGACATAGGTGCCAAACCAGGGATGAATTTCCTGTTCCCCATCCAACTGCCCAAGTTACACTTGCATTGGGTTGGGGAAGAACTCTGCTTCACATGGATGGGTAGCCTGTTCCAGAGAAGGGGTAGTCTCTGAGATACATGCCTGTCTCTCCAGCATGTCCTATTTATATCACATATTTTTATATCACAGTCAAGGTTTAAAATGTTATGTATGTCACACAGTACATCTGCTTTAAAAGGAGATGAGAAATTTAAAAGTAAGACTACCTCCCCAACTTCCAAATTCCACAAAGAGCACAATAAAATAGAATTAAACATTGACACTTGACAAGCTATTGGGTAGAGTGCAGTTTAGCTTGACCACCAGGTTGAGTTTGCAGAGTTTGTATCAGCCATAGCCGGTGTTAGGCACCCGCGAAACCCACAGCCGTGGGGAGCCCACGATTACTTACCCGCAAATGAGGGCCCCCATTCAACATTCGCAGGTTACTCCGATGGTCCAACCAGCATTACTTTACTTCAGCTCGGCTCTTTGTGGATGTCTAGCTGCTCTGTCATTGCGAAAATTCAAACTGTGTTTCCATTTTTTTTTTTTTTTTGATTCGCTGGCAAGCTGCACTCAGTCAGGTCCACTCGCTGAAACAAGGGATCTGATTGGCTGCAGCAGCCTGCGAACTAAGTCCTTGTTTTTTTTTTTTGTTTTTTTTTTTAAGTAGGAAGTGATGAAGCAAGGACCTGATTGGTCCTGGCAAATCACTTCCTGCACAAACTGCCTTTAAAAAGGCACCTGCAGCTAATAAGGATCACTTCTCTTGTTTTTCAACAGAGGAGTGTTCCTTAGCAGCAGCAGAGTGATTGAGCGGGGTTTGGACCAGCGTGAGGACGGACAGCATAGTTTATAGTTTCATAGTATAGTACTAGGCTATCTGCCCTGGGGCATTTGTAAGCCTAGCCATAGTGATGTGGCATTTGCCACCCCATGAAATGGTACAAAATGTACAGAATAAATTGAGAATACTGTATCTAGTAGTGACACAATGAAGGTCCCCTTATATAATAGAATTAGTTTACTGTGTCCCTGTCTAGCAGTGACACAGATGTGACCCCTGGGGTAAACTTACAATCTCCCATCCACTCATCAAGATTTCTCTTGAAGAGAGTCAGTGAGGGGCTCTTCCTAATATAAACTGGGATCTTGTTCCAAAGCATGGGAAGCCTCTGGGTTATGAATCTATCCCTCCAGCATGTCCTATTCATACTTGTGCCGAGGTTTAAGTCTTTAGTTTTCGTGGTCCTGATGGACTTGGATTTTTTGAGGTGGAGCATGTCCATCAGATCCTGATTGGACATGGCCTTGTACGTCAGGCAGAGATCACCTCTGAGCAAGCGGTATGATACTGAATAGAGCTGAAGTTTCTTTAGTCTGGCAGAATAAGACATATGTTGGAGACCCTTGATCCTCTTGGTGAGGTACTTTTGTGGTCTCTCCAGCTGTTGCACATGCCAGGTGAGGTACATACCAAATGGGGCATTGTACTCAATCATGGGTCTGATGAGGGAGGAATATAGGGGTACAATGACATCCTTGGATCTGGATGTGAATTCCTTCATGATGAGGTGTGCAAGGTAGAATGTTTTTCTAACCACTTTGGCAACGTGGGTATCAAATGAGAGGTCGCTGTTGACTTGGGTCCCTAGGTCTCTGATTACTTTTTCAGTACTCAGTGGGTTGTTGTCTATGTGATAATTTGTGGGTACTTTGTTTTTCCTAAAGGGGATGACTATACATTTTTTGGCATTTAGTTTAAGGCCGTGACTCCGGCACCAGTTGTCCGTTTCTGTTAGGCCTTTTTGTAGGATGTGTGTGTCTGCTGGTGTATCGACTATGGCACCTAGTTTGCAGTCATCTGCGAACTTTGTCAGCCACAGCCCTCCCGTGTTTGCTTTAACATCTGAGAAATAAATGCCGAATAAGAGGGGTCCTAGGACAGATCCCTGTGGGACACCACTTGTGACTGGCTTTGAGTCTGACATTGCTCCAGTGATTTTAACTTTATGGGTTCGGTCCTTTAGCCAGTTTGCAACCCATCTAGTTACATAAGGGTTTATATTTAAGCTGTTGAGCTTATCTATGATGCCTGAGTGGGGTATTGTGTCGAAGGCCTTAGCCAAGTCCAGGTATGCTGTATGGACTGCTTTGCCCTCGTCAATGGCTCTAGTGACTGTTTTGAAAAAGTCAACCAGGTTTAAAAGGCAGGATCTGCCCTTTACAAAGCCGAACTGGGTGGGGTCAAGTGTCTGTAGGTCCCCTATGTCTCTGTTTATGAGTTCCATAATGATTCTTTCCATAGCTTTGCAGACCAGGCTGGTTAAGCTTAAGGGGCGGTAGTTTCCAGGGTCTGTAGAGGCACCCCCCTTGTGGAGTGGGACCACTGTTGCTGTACGCCAGTGTTCAGGTACATGTCCCGAAGTAAGGCTAAGGTTAAATAGCAGGAACGGATCAGCGGTGGATCAAGCCTTTGCAGCGGTCGTGGTCTTTAGATTATACTCTTTTTAAACTGTTCTTCTAAGGGCAACTTCTGAAAAGGTCTGACAAACTGTCCTTTTAAGGGCAACTTCAAAGGGACTGAGTGGTCTGAGGAAGGCAAGCAGAGCAGGTGATCCTTCAGTCATGAAGTGGGAGCAGAGTATTGGAAGCAGCCTTCTGTAGAAAGTATAAAAGGTAAGTTTTTGGGTTTAGGTTTAACTTTATTTTTTGTGGGGGTGGGTGATTGTTTTTTGTGCATATTTCTTGTGCTAAGAGGTTTGGGGCAGTGTGGGCTGTGGTTGCATTAGTTTTATTTTGGTTTTGTGTACAGTTTTTGTGCTAAGAGGGTGGGGGGGTCAGGTTGTGGTTGTACCAGTTTTTTTTTATGTCTGTGCGCTGGTGGTAAGAGGATGGGGGCTGAGGGGCTGTGGTTATACCAGTTTTACTTCACTTATTTTACATTTGTTTTCTGAATAGTTTGGGATAGAACCCATTTTCAGTGGATGCCCAGGGAGAAATGCTTTTTAGTACATGTGCTAGAAATATGTAAAATAATTTGGTTTCTGTTTACATGAGGGACAACATAAGGGAATGTGAAGTGTAATATACATTTAATTTTGATTGCCCATTGGTTAGGAGAGCGTATAAGTTATTTGGAGCAAGAGGATTTTGTTTTGGCAGTATCTATGCTGTATATGTAAATGGTAGAGAGAATGGGATAGGGGTGACGAAAAGGAGGGGAGATAAATAATGGGACAGAGAAGGATATTGTAGTTGGCTAGTGCAGGGATATGTGGGCAGTCTTGTGGGCTAGAGCAGGGATAGGTGGGCAGTCTTGTGAGATGCTGCTGTCTAAGTCAAGTCAATAGTCTTAGGCGTATGGGGTAAGTGGTGAAGATTAGCTTATTTCAGCCTGGGTTGGGACATGACCTGTTGCATGGTAGATGTAACACAAGTGTATCAATGTCAGCATATTGGATTGTGGGTGCTAGGGATGTGGCGGTATTGAGATTGATAATCCACTAAATTTAAGTGGATCAAGGATATAGCCTTGTGAGCCTGCTAATGTGAGTGGAAGTAGAGGGGGCGGTAAATACTGGAAACATTTTATGGCTGTTTATGACCTTTTGGGTAGCTTTGGAGCCAGTGGAGGGCTAGGGGGATCTGATTAAGGTTGGTGAGAGAGTTAGTAGTTTGTTGAGAGACTCTGACAAAGGCCTTTAACAAATTGAGAAAGCCAGATATCATCATTTGTAAATTGTGTTATTATAACTGAGGAGGGAAGTTGCAGCATGAGGCCTGAAGCTGTGTTGCGATTTGGCAAGTACATTATTGGTTGAGAATGAATGCATTCCTCTAGGAGTTTAAGTAGTGGGGAAGAATTGCTCTTGGCCTATAATTTAAGTTCGCTCAAGCTTCAACCTTTGTGCAAGGGTATAATGTATATTTTCCAGATGGTTGGGATGTGTACTGCTCAGTAATGGATCTTTTAAGTATTCAGGATAAGAACTGGCTTCAACTGCTATTTTTTGAAACTGTTGGTAGATTGTCAACTGAATTTGCAGTAGGTTTTGAGTTTTTTTACACATTTGTTGGACACTGTTCTGCTATCTAGGTTTATAGTACTGTTTTACACTATCCCTGATGTTACACCTTGTTCTGCAGTTTTTCTGGCTGTTTGAATTGTGCTGAGAGGTTAGGAGGTTGATGGGCATGTACGTTACTTAAAATGCATAATGTTGGGAGGGTAGTTTGCAGCTGTGAGAATGTTGCTGCTGAAGGCATAGATGTTTTGAATGTATACTAATGCAGGCCTTGTTACACTACTATTGCATATAACTGCAATGTTCTACTCACTGATGCAATGACTGCAACTTTTTCGTTGTCCGTAGTTAATGTGTTGAAAGTCTGGGAGTGTGGTTAGGGCCTGTGAGAATGTTGCACTGTTCAATGTTTGACTAGAGCCTTTTTAATGGGGGTCATATACTTTATAAGGACATTGTTAATGCTACACCTATGTTTTTGGTTTTCACTTTATCCAGGATTATTGCACATCGGCTGGGGGGGGATTCTGCAAAATGTACTGATATCTTAATGCATGCTAATGCAAATACTGTTCTGTCAAGGGTTATAGTACTGTTTAAATATCCCTAGTGTTACAGCTTGTTCTGAGTTATTTTTGGCTGTTTGGATTATGTAATTTGGAATATGCTGGCGCCTGTACATTGTTTAAAAAGCCCAATGTTGGGAGAGTAGTTAGTGGCTGTGAGAATGTTAGTGTTCAATGTTTGCCTGAAGTTTTTTAATGTGGGGCCACACACACTATAAGCACATTGTTAATGCTACGCCTATGTTTTTGGTTTTCACTTTATCCAGGATTATTGTGTATCGGCTGGTGGGGGTGTGTGAGAATTCCACAAAATGTACTGATATCTTAATGCATTAGCACTGTTCTGCTGTCTAGGTTTATAGTGCAGTTTAAATTTCCCATATGTTACAGCTAGTTCTGCAGTTATTTTTGGCTGTTTGAATTATGCTATTTGGAGGTTGATGGGGCCTGATATCTTTTTACATGCTAATGTAAACATTGTTCAGCTGTCTAGGTTTATAGTACTGTTTAACTATCCCTGATGTTACGCCTTGTTCTGCAGTTATTGGCTGTTTGAGTTATGCTCTTTGGAGGTTGAGAGGACTTGTGCATTGTTTACCATGCCTAATGTCAGGAGGGTAGTTAGCAGCTGTGAGAATGTTGCAGAAGATGTAGATGTTTGAATGTATACTAATGCAAACCCTGTTACGCTACTATTGTGTTTACCTACAATGTACTACTGATGCAATGGCTTAACTTTTTTCGTTGTCCATACTTACTGTGTTGAAAGGTTTGGAGTGTGGTTAGGGCCTGTGAGAATGTTGCAGTGTCTATTGTTTGCTTGGAGTATTTTTAATAGGGGGGGGGGTCACAGACTGTAAGCACATTGTTTATGGTATGCCTTTTTGTTTTCACTTCATCCAGAATTCTGCCTAGACTTGGGGGGGGGGGGGTTAAGAATTCCGCAGAATGTAATGCAAACACTGTTCTGCTATCTGTTTATAGTGCTGTCTAACTGTCCTTGATATGGCTTGTTGCAATGACGTATCTTTATGGTCCATAGCTATTGTATTGAAAGTTTGGGAGTGCGATTAGGGCCTGTGAGAATGTTGCAGTGTCCATTGTTTGCCTGGAGTTTTTTTTTTTTGTAATGGGGCTGGGGTCACAGACTGTATAAGCACATTGGTAATTTTGTTTTCACTTCATCCAAACATGTGCCGAGGGGGGGGGGGGCTAAGAATTCAACAGACTGTACTGATGTCTTTAATGCATACTACTGCAAACACTGCTCTGCTATCCAAGTTTTTTTCCTGTCTGAATTAAGTTGACAGTTTTAGGAGGTTGATGGGGCCTGTGAGAATTGTGTCCAGATGTTTTTGGTTTTTAGCCTGTTCTCTCTCAAACTGATCGCATAGCACAATGCAAACGGCCGAGGCTACTAACAGAAATAGACTTCTTGTTTCATACACTCCAAGTAATGCATGATATATTCCTTGGATTTATGCTTTTGTACACAGATCCTGTGCTAAGAGGAGTTGTGGGAATGTCAGTCTCCCAGTCTGTGTGCCACTTCATCCCTCACAAATGAGTTTTTTAGCAAATCCATGATTTCACTCCTTTGTTCAACCAATGATTTTGATTTGTTCAAGTCTGCTAAGAGATTGAGAGGTAGTGAGCATGTGTAGTCTATATTGCACCGTAACATTTGTCTTGCCTCAGTTTGGTGTGTTCCCCTTCAAACTTGTGCCTCTCCTAGTCATTAGTTCTTTCAGACTTTAGTCTGAGAGCTTGTAATATCGATCTTTTGCATCATTTGTGGCCTCTTCACATGTTTAGGGGGATGACAGGGGAAGAACTGTGTAGAAAAAGCTGAAGTTCACCTCTAGTGTTAGATATTTAACATGAAACTGTAACCTGGGCCTCTCATTACTTGTTTGTGCCTACCGGTTAGTCATTTTTCAGTCTTTCTGCCTGCAGTGAAATAGTGACTGTCAATGCAAGTCATTAAGCATTTTTAATAACAGTATGACAAAAGGACTCTACATGGGTGGTAATTCTGCTTTACTTCCATTCGCAGTTAGAGATGAAGCGTACATATTTGTCAGGAGCAGCAAAAAGAAAGCTTCAGCAGCAGAGGAATGAGGATGCAAAGAGACAGGTTTCCATTATGAAATTTTTCTGTGACTCATCGGAGAGGGGAGATTCAGGAAAGTCTGCCTTCAGGACAACACAATGGTTCTGCATTACAGTCTGACCACTGTGAGGCCAGCATCCTTTCACAAGAAAGTGACCACTCACAACAGGCTACTTCCTGTGGACCTACAGCCATTATCATGGGTGAAAGCACAGCAGGAAATGCAGATTCACCTGAGGTGTTGCCTGGATCACCGGACTTTGATACAGAAGGATCCCATATTTCCATAGTGACAGATGTGGCCTATGACTTGCAGGGAGTGTCAGGTACATCTTTGGAGGATCTAGGGACTTGGGCAGATTTGATTAGGGATGAGTTTAGGGTAGCTGCCATTCAGCATGGACCTGTGCAAGTGATGTTACCACAGTTCCCAGTTAATGAGCAGAAAAGAAGATTTATATCTGAGAACTATTTCCATGTGCTGCCTAATGGAGCGAGAGCAAAACGCACTTGGCTGACATATTCGGTCTCAAAGGATGCACTGTTTTGCTTTCCATGCAAATTGTTTGGACATTCTAACCATCTTCTCAGGTCAGGTGGTTGCAAAGCATGGAGAGAGATGTCCAAAGCTTTACACAGCCATGACTGAGTGCCAGAGCATATGGCATGCATGATGAAGTGGAAGGAACTGGACAACAGAATAAAGAGTAGGCAGACTATGGATAATAAGAGGCAAGCAGTGGTTGAAAAGGAGATAACTCACTGGCGTGGTGTGTTAGAACGCAATATTGCTGTTATCTAGTACTTGACAGAATGGAACATGACATTCCATGGTACAACTGATGCCCTGAACACCTATGGCAATGGCAACTTCTTAGGTTAAGGGCAACTTTTGTCGCAGTTTGACCCTGTCATGGCTGAACATTTGCATTGTATTCGTAATTAAGAGATAATGGATCACTATCTTGGGAAGGACATACAGAATGAAGTTATCCACCTGATTGCAAATGTTTTAAGGATCATTGTAGGGAAGGTGAAGGACACTAGGTACTTTTCTGTGATTCTTGATTGCATGCCAGACATCAGCAATCAAGAGCGAATGACTGTAGTAGTTAGGTATGTGGATATTTCACAGACTGCAGCCACAGTTTAACATTTTCTGGGATTTGTGCCTGTGAATGACACAACTGGGGCAGGAGTGACGGAAGCTCTTCTTCAGACTCTTCAAAATCATCAACTGGACATTAATGACTGTCAAGGACAAGGATACGACAATGGCAGCAACATGAAGGGGAAATGCACTGAACTGCAGGCCCAGATAAAACAGATGAATTCAAGGGCTTTTTATGTGCTGTGTGCCTGCCATAATTTAAATCTTATAGTTAATGATGGAGCACATTCATCAGTACAGGCAGTGTCATTCTCTGGATGTTTGCAGAACATTTACGTACTCTGTTCAGCATCAACAAGCCGATGGCAGATCTTAAAACGGCACACAAGTGTCATTGTGAAGCCACTGTCGGAGACTCGCTGGGAATGCAGGATAGACTCTGTCAAGGCAGTAAGATTTCAGTTGAAGGGAGTCATTGAGGCATTATAGGAGATAGGGCAAGCAGTACGTACAAATGATGCTGCACCATATCAACAAGCAAGAGGACTGTGCTCAGAACTTATGTCATACCAGTTCATTGTATGTTTAATGGTTTGGTATGATGTGCTGACAGAGGTAAATCATGCAAGCAAAGTTCTGCAGAGTCCATATGTTGATATTTCAACATGTGTCAAAGTGCTGGCATCCACTATGGACCTGCTAAAGAATTACAGAGAAATGGGATTTCAACATGCCATGGGTGAAGCCTCCAAGATAGCGGAAGAACTGGATGGTGGCACTACATTTCAAGAAAAGAGACAGAGGAAAGTAAAATGGTTCTTTGACTATGAAGGAGAAGATGAGACTGTGCAGGATCCAGCGGTAAAATTACATGTATAGTTCTTCAATGTGCTGCTGGACACAACAATCCAATCATTTACTGACCGGTTTCAGCAGCTTTCCGAGTTTGATAAGGCCTTTGGATTTTTATCAAATATCAAAGCCTTGAGTGATGTTGCAGAAGACACACTGCTGCAACACTGCAAGGGTCTGAAAGAACTGACTGACAGAATAAGTGACCACTGTGATATTGATGACTGTGACCTTGGACACGAACTTAAAAGCCGTTCTCGAATGATTGATAATGAATCATCACCACTGACTGTGTTAAATTTCCTTATTCGCAACCACTTGCAAGACATATATATAAATACTTATGTTTCACTGCGCATTTATTTGACTGCACCCATTACAGTGGCTACTGCAAAACGCAGCTTTTCTAAGCTGAGACTCACAAAGACATACCTGCATTCATCAATGAGTCAGGAGAGACTTTCAGGCTTAGCTATGCTCTCAACTGAGCATGAAGTGGGGACGAAGTGTATCACATGGCAGCCTCATTGAAGACTTT
>NC_056725.1:485575408-485617908 GCF_019279795.1 Protopterus annectens | reverse complement strand
AAACAGCATTACACTGACATATGCTTTGAAGGTTGATCTGTCAATATGTGCACTTCCTGTATAGCATCCAATATGTTCCTATCACCCTTCTTTCAGATGTCAAGCCAAAACAGGCCAGAAAGGTTTCCCCCAGGGGAAACATCATCATCATTGAAGCTCTGTAGCAGCTAAGCCAAAATTTGTACAGATTGATGGGTGTCACTGTGTGTGGGGACAAGAAGTGTGGAGGGATATTACAAATATGACCAATGCTGTGGGTCGACATGACCATTCCATGGAGGCCTGCTTATGACATTTTTCTGACATGATATTCCATGCAGGTAACAGACCCCACTGCTATGAGGAGACAAATTCTCTGGAGGTGAGCACCACTGCTTCCCGTGAACAAGAACATCTTTGGCTTCCCACCATAACACCTGCAAGACCATCATATAGACTGGGGTTGGTACTGAGGCAGGTGTTCAGGATATACAGGTATGTTCACGGTTCACAAACACAGCAGCATAATGTAATTATCAGTTAAGGTCATCCATTCCAACATTTTTAGCTTTTTTTGAAGAATATCACTGCAGCAGAACTAAGTCATGTACAGTGAAACATTCTAGATGCAGACAAACATGGTAAGTATTATAGCATGTTCTTTTACCTACACAATGCATAGATAACAATGTCAGCACCATGTGTATTGTGTTTTTTCAATTGCAAAGGCTATCAACATCATTCCACCATCAACACACAGTGTAATTGTCTATGTAGTCTGTCAGTGTGATTGCCTGCCTCTGCAAGCTGTTATGACTGAGGTGTATACTAACATGTCATTTGTGTTGCAGTTTATCCTACAGGTTCAGCTTTAAATCAGATGGTACATTCCCCAACCAGGGATGACAGACCTCTTAATACAGTTCACATGGTTCTTATAGTGTAATATAGCTTAGCACAGCTGTGACCTTTATAATTAATGTCAGCTTGTAGCCTTGCACAGGCACATTATCTTCAGAACACCATCGACACTAAGAGTCTCTATAGTCTGTTAGTGTGACCATTAGTCTTTGCCTGCTTGTGCCTGTCGTGACTGAGGTTATACTCACATGTTATTTGTGTTCCACTTTTACTTACAGATTCAGCTTTATGTCAGATGGTGTATTCACAAGCAAGGGAGGATAGACCTAGTAAGGCAGCTCATATGACTGATATAGTAAAATAATGTTAACTACAGCTGTTATCTTCATGACTAATGTGATATTATTTACTTGGTTAGGTAAGTTGCATTCTGTAGAACATAATTGCTCATCTGATATGTCTATACCTTACACGCTGTGTGTTATATATCATTGCCAATGTTACATGATGACATGTATGTGCTTACTACTGACTTTTAATGTACATGCCTATTTTTACATGACAATGATATTTCAACCCTCACCACCAATGGTGGAGTAGGGGAGGACATGAGTTTGTCATGATGTATGTTTGTTTTCACATTGTCTTTCATATTTGTTTGATATGTGACTGACATGGTATATCACTTCTCTATATGGCCTTGCACCATCCACAGCCATGCTGACCCAGTAAATCCATATCACCATAATTACTCATTGTAGTTAGATAATTGTCCATGAATGTCACTCATGTCCTACCACATTTGACTTCTGAAAATATATATGACGTCTCATCTGTCATTATTTGCAGCATATCCACTTCCTGCTTCCTTCTGTCACCTGTCCACTGAACATGATGTGGGATATGATGTCTATGTGATGGCACATATGGCACTCCATTGGTTTCATTGATGGCCTGGAATAGGACAGTCAGGTGTGTCATGGTGGAGCCTCTTGTAGGGAGGAAAGTGTGGTCACACATTTTGATGATGCGAGGGCATCAGATAATTGACATGATGATCATGACCTGCTGTCCTATGTTGAATCTGTTAGTGATAGTGGACTGATACTGTCCAACTGACTACATGTGGGAGTGTAGCTGATGTGCATGGACTCATGTCAGAGGGTTTACACTTACAGTTTTAGGCACATGAATGTTCACAGTTACTCCATGGCACTGACCTGAGTGTACTTGTCATTGCTGCAGACCATGTAGTACATCAGCTGTGTGTGTTACATGAAGGTCAGGAGCACAGACATGAAGAGGTCATGGAAAATGGCTGTATAGCATGATAGCATGGGATCTGTTGCATGGTTTGTTGACTGCCTTGCTATGGCAGTCCCAGAGTAGAGCCATAGTACATACTGAGTATTATGCATCATGAACATAATGAGCAGATTACCTCCAGTGAGGAAAGACAGACCCCCTCTCAGTGAACTCACACATAGCCCACATACACCATTATCTGAGCTGTAGCATGCATGCACATCTGCTTTTGGTCAACCTATTCAGAACCAGGCAATCATGTCCAGACAGACACACTGCATTACTGCTTCTACCACCAACATGTCCAAAACTAGCTCCTCAGTAAAGCACCATTAGACTGAGTCTTTCCGGACATGACAGGGGGAGCCTAGACTCCAGTATGAGCTATCAGCATGAGTGCCATAGACTGTATTAGAGTAAAACTAACAGTTGATCCAGTGAGTGTCTTGTTGTGTCATTCTAATCCTGTGGTGCCAATGACAACTATGTTGACCACTGCCTATTACATCTGTAAGATGTTACTCAAATGCCTGATGCCACATGATTTTTCCTGGTTATTTATCTGACATACATGACTGCCAGCATGTTGAGCTGTGTTGTATGTATTTGTCAATATCATATGTTAGTTCAGATGTTGACAAATGCACTGATCTATGTGACAATCACCCTACTTACATTTCTATCTTTTGATAGATGACGTATAGTGAACATTTCTCAAGATCATCAACATATTACCTTATTATTTCAGCATTGATTGATACAGTACACATCTCATTGTATGCCATGCCTGCAATCACAGGTATGCCTTAGTATTTATATCACTTGTGGCATTTTAATATGGTACTGCACATGCCTCAACCTCAGCACAATATGCACTTATGTTTACATCTTGCCCTTTGTTATCCTCCTGCTGACATACACTTCCCATGTGTGCATTTCCATATCTGCGTGCTTACGATTACTTATATGCCTGTGTTGCTGTATCCCAAACAATGAAGCATGTTCCATGGTTGGTGTGTACTTCCTTTCATAGACACTCTGCATGATTGAACCTGTCCTTCCATCTAAATGATTCATACTGCAGCAATTACTGAGCATTGCAGTGTTTCCTTGTGTGTGACATTCCGCAACAGTAATGTCGTAAACATTGCTTGTGACATTGGCATGTTTTATTTTGGGCAGTTCATGAGATGTTATCAGTATTCGTGCTGCTTTATGCTGCATATCATGGTGTATGATACTGTTACAAATCACTATGAAATGCAGGATGTGTCAGTGTTATAGTACCATCTTTGAAATTATGTTCTATTGGTCGTGATACATTCCCATATACTGCATGAGCCCAGAGCCGTGTCTAGCACTAGGTGACCTAGGCAGTTGCCTAGGGCTCATGTTGGCTGGGAGGGGCCCCATGTTGGCTGATGGGATGATGGCACCTATAAGTAAATAAATAAACCCTTCCTGTATGCAAGCAAAAAAAATGTTTCCATATACAAATACAACTAATTAGCATTAGGACCTGCAAGGAGACAACCCCAGATTTAGGCAGGCCTGTTAGAAACCATTGAAAATTTTAAATATTGTAGTACCTGTGCAGATCAGCCAAATTGAGTATATCAAGGAAGCAAAGTATTATTACTTGCCCAGCAGAGCATTTTAGTTTGAAGCCAAGCCATGACTGAAGGAGTCAGAATTAAATTTTGTAAGGCCTAAGAGTGTGACAGCTTGTGTAGTGAAGTCAAAGCCCTGGGAGAGCAGATTATTTTTTTTTGTAGCCAAAGGAGTGAGAGCAGCCAAGCAGCAGTGCATAGATAGATTAGTCAAAACCTGATCATAATTATTGGTAAACAAGTGCCTTAAACCTCCACAAACTGCTATGTCTCCTCTAGTTTTATTTTTATTTTTATTTTTTTCTTTTGTAAATCACTGAAGATTACAATGTCAGTTGTAGTTTCATAATTGCATTACTCAGTATCAATGGTACAATAGGTAGCATGCTTGTGTTTGATGCAAAAAGACTGTGGGTTCTGTTCCCACATTAGATAAACTGAATATTAATATGTGCCACTTTTTTAAATGTAACTTAGGCAATTTATTCTTCAGGGTCAGCAGACACTGAATTTATAGATGAAGCACTGTAATGCAAAGTTGTTTGCCAGCAGCAACCTGTTTATTAGTTACAGTTCTCATTAAGATGGAATTATTCAGATGACTTTTACTTCAGCAGAAATGATGCATATTGACTGATGCTGGTAGATTACAATGACAGCAGTCTGAGTAGCCTTTATGGTTGAAATGTTCTGAAATGAGTAGTTTGTCATTACTGGCTCATACATTTTATTTCACTGCTTATTGGAACAATGTTAAACACTACAAATTTATAACACACTTTACATGGTATGGTGTTAAACATGGAATATAATTTAATACAAGCAAGAAGGTGAATGAAAAAACACACACATTTTTGCTTGGTCCTAAAATGTGTGTAGGACTCTCATGGTTTGAAAGCAAAGAAGTTTACTGTTGCTCATTTTAAGTCTCTTTTCAGTGTGAGACTACAATGATTTGTTTAGCAAACAGTTATCAATGTTTGAAATAAAAGTTTTAAATTAAATCCAAATATTTGTAACTATTGCAGAAGTAAAAAAATAGTATGCACACTGACAAGTTTGAGCAGTGCTTATAGTACTTGAGGAGAGACAGCCAAGTAATGAGTCACTTGAATGGTTGTGGGAGGGGCCTGGCTGTAGTGGGAAAACCTGATCCATTCTGTGCCTAGGGCCCCATTTATTCAAGATCCTTATGTATGTTGATAGCCTTCTCGGCAACAACACCTTCTGCTGTGTGCACCACGTGCATGCCACACAATATGACAGTGTGGTCCTTTTTGGTGCTGAACCTTGCGCAAAGTGTTCCTGTGAGTATATGTCTTCTGCAGTCATCCAGATGTGTCTCTTGCTCTGTCATTTATATATGGATATTAAGTATTACAGGTGAGCTCTGTCATATATATATGGGTATTAGGTATTACAGGTGAATAATATACTTATGTTACATATGTTACACCTACACCACTAACCCCATCAATAAACTACCACTTAACTGTCCTGCAAACACTCTCCTGACATTACACTTGAACATTCAAAGTATAAATAACAAAATCTCCAACCTGCATCCCGCTTAGCAGTTCATTTCCCAGACAAAATGTGTCTTACAGAAACCTGGTTTAAACCTACTACTGCCAATAATGAGGTATTACCCCCGGGCTACAACATACACCGATTAGACCAAACAGCTAAGAAGGGAGGTGGGATAGCAGTTCTTTACAAAAATACATTGTGTTAATAGAGATGCAGTTCAACCGCCCCCATTTAATAATGCAGAAATCCTGATTACCAAACTGCAAATTAACAATAATAAGAGAATAAATATTGTTTGTGCCTACTTTCTCCCAGGCAATAAAATAAGTACTCTGGAAGATATCCTCCAATGGTTATCCACCACCTACCCCCAAGAAACCATTGTTCTTTGACTTTAACACTGACTAGTGCACCTGCTCAGTTGAATCCACTGTCACCCATTTAAATCTGTTTGGGTTCACACAAATAATAACCTCTCCCACTAGGATTAGTAAAGCCACCAACAGGAAAAGTATCTTAGATTGGGTACTTATCAATAGCCACCCAAGCTTGTATACAGCTGGGACTCTCCCCGATGACCTAAGTGATCATTCACTAACTTATATTATTAAGCATAAGGCAGAAACCCACCACAAGACTGCATATAAAGCAATCAGAAATAATAAAAACTTCAATACTGCTAACTTCCTAAATGAACTTAAATCGGTCAACTGGTCAATCCTATAAATCTACCACTAGATGAAGCCATAATGTTCTTTAACAATAAATTCCTGAGCATCCTTGATTCCCATGCTCCTGCATGTACTATAAAGACTAACAATGGGATTCATGAAGCTTGCGCCAGGTGCAGGAGTAGCGTTGGTGTTCTAACACCAAATATGACCTCCGAGCGATTCAGGTACAAGCTGTACGTGCACTACCTGAGTAAGCTATGCCCGCACAACTCCTGAGCCTTGTATGCTAATTACCCCATGTGCAGCAGTCTAGCATGAATATGAAGGTATGTAGCAATTCAGAAAGTGGTGCATGCATAGTGTAAGCATGCAGAAATGTAAACCGTAGAAAGCAGTTTACATTTTTGCAAACATCAAACCTGAGCCATGACAGCCAATTAAACACATGTATTATAATGTTAATATATGCCAATGGCTAAATATATAGCCATTGGCATAAAAAAATGTACAAAATATAAAATTAACATTTAATATATATAGTCACACTATCGCGATGTGGAAGCGCAGGGCAGCGGTGTGCAAAGGAGATCTCAAATAATATATAAAAATGTAGAATAAAACTGCAATGAAACACATCATGATTTCCCCATAATAGTCAATGGCAGGCACGCTGCACCATACTCATGGCGCAAGGGTTGCTAAGAGGCAGTGACAGTGTTATGTGCAGTAGCTAGGAATTAGTAGGCAATGCCATGCAAATGAGAGGAGTAATAGTGAATCGCAGATTCCCCGCTGATGTAAGGATGCACCTCGCAGCGTAGCATCATAACACCGAGGTGAGGCCTTGAGATAAAGATGACATCAAGAGAGGGATGTATCACCATTGCTGTAAGCACATTGGAGCATGGCAAAGCTGCAGGATAGGGGTGTGTCGAATTGCCCATAGCTATGCTTAGCTGAGAGTACACAAGGTAACCGAGTATGCATGTGAACGGAGATGAAAATGCGCGTAAACCCGGTAAATGGGTAACAGGAAGGATATAGGAAAGAAATAAGGAAATGCTGCAGCAGTGAAATTGGACTACAAATGACTAACACCTAGGAGCCTACAGTGGGCCATTGACAACAGCTATCAAGGCTGCAAGCAGCTACCTGTAGAACAGGGGAGGGGCTGTACTGCAAAGAAAACATCATAGTGTCAAAGCAGAACAAAGGCGATATGCAGTATATCAGCTACAAGGCACATTTTGCCATGACTGGGTAGGGAAAGCACAAAACAAGAAAGACCACAGATGGATGCATGCCTGATAATGAAAAGGGATCCAGGTCTAAAAGTGAATTAAAGGGCAACAGATTCATCAAGGCAGGAAAGTAGATCTCCACAGAAAGGCCCCACACTTGCAGTACTCATTGCAAAACCCATAATTAAGACGCAGCAGCTGGGATAGTTCATACACACCCACTTACATCAGCAGTATCCATAGCACAATACTATAAAGTGTGAACGCACCTCACACACATTTGTGTATTCCCATACACTCTGCACCAGTGGTGTATACAGATGGGGAACTTTTATTATGTACATATTAGGGGCTGCCATAGCTTTGATCCACCAGCATGTGTTGGAGACTGAAGGTGGTGTGGAGGATGATGCACATGACCACCTCAGGCACCAGAGGAGGGGGACAGTGTTCAGACCCAGGGTAACCTACCAGGGGCTACATGATCTGGATATAGTAGAGTATTACAGGGTGGACAGGGACACCCTACAGCAACTTGTGGAGCTGTGCCGGCCACACCTCAGAGCCAGAACAAATAGAGGGGAACCCATCCCAGTGGATACGAAGGTATGTGTAAGCCTGAGAATACTAGCTACAGGTGCCTTTCAAAGACCAACTGGGGATATCATGGGGATCTCACAGGTATCAGCATCCAGGGTACTACACCAGTTCCTGGATGCCATGTTACCACATGACAATGAGCACATATACTTCTCCCAAATGCAGGAGGAGTTGGCCAGCAATATGCGTCTCTTCCACCATGTGGCAGAATACCCAGAGGTACTGGGTGCAATAGACTGGACGCACATATACATCAAGTCACCACTTGGTGAGCAGAGTAGGCACTACATAAACCACAAGGGATACCCCTCCATCAACTGCCAGGTCATGTGCAATGCCCAGGGCATTATCATGGATTTGTGTGCTGGCAGCCCTGGAAGCTGGCAAGCCTCATAGCTGTATCAGTTATTTGTCAGGGGGGACATCCCAAATGGCCACCTGTTGGGGATGCTGGCTATGCACTGGAACCGTGGATGATGACTCCCATCTGAAATGCACAAACACCCATGCAGAAACACCATAATGAGGCACATGCACAAACCAGAATCATCATAGAGTGTGCGTTTGGGATGCTGAAATCACGGTTCCATTGCTTGGACATATCTGGTGGAGCCTTGCCATACTCTCCAGGCACATGTGCCCACATCTTCATAGTGTGTGCCATGCTACACAATATGGTCCTGCGGAAACAGCTGCAACAGGGACAGAATGGTGAAGGCCCTCACAGCCCACCAGCATTGCCAAGGGCCCCACAGGCACAGAGGTATTCAGACCACAGACACCCTGATCAGCCCCATTAGGCAGACGAAGGCGTGCCCAGTATGCCCATGCCTTGGCAAAGAGGGAATGTATAGCACACACACTGACAGTGTAGGAACCTAGGGACTGACACCTTTCTCCACCTGCACACACAGTAAAAATGGATGGGTCACACACAAGACTGCCTGTAAATTGTCACGTATAGGCTGTCTACTGTGTGCATCCAACATAGGCAGCCCTCAACTATTGCACACACAACAGCTATTGGCACAAGGTAAGTCAACACCTGAACAGAAAATTAAGCTATGAGCATATGCAGATACTGTATGTATAGATTCATAGGTAGGTACTTGGCCAACTGCCAGAGGCCACTCATAAGGCCAGCAAAAATGTGTCAACGTTTGCCACCCCATTGATTCATTAACCATCCCTCTGTGGAGCAGAGCCAATGGCGTGATCCCTGGGATGCATCTACTGTTCCCCATCCACCCTTCAAGGTTTCTCTTGCAGAGTGTTAGTGAGGGGCTCTGTATACTGTATTTAGGGATGTTGTTACAAAGTATGGGGAGTGTCTGTGACAGAAAGCTGTCCCTCCAGCATCTTCCGGTTATTGCTGTGGCAACGTCAGCTCACTACAGTGTGTGGCTCACTGTGACATGGATTCCCATAGGTGGAGCATATCCATCAAGCCTGAGTTTGACATGGTTGTGTTGGTCAGTGGAGATCATCTCTGGGTAAACGAGATGCCACTGAGGAAAGCATGAGTTTATTCAGTCCGGCTGCATAGGCCGTATTCCCCTTGGTGAGGTACATTCATGCACACCCCAGCTGTTGGACGTGTCCTCTGAGGTACATCCCACATGGGTTATTATACTCTATGATGGGACTGATGAGTGATGAGTAAAGGGGCACTATAACCCCAATATGTCTAGATGGGAATCCTTTAGTAGTCGGATGGCCTACATAGAAGGATGTCCTAACTACTGTGGAGATATGATTGTCACAGGGGAGATCACTATCTACCTTAGTCCCCAGATACCCCATTACCTCATCTGTATTAAAGTGGCTGCAGCTCATGTGTTAATATGTGGGTGCCAATTCCACAATGGAATGACCATGCAGTTAGTGGCACTTGGCTGGAGGCTGTGTTGTTGGCACCCTGTGACGTTCTCTGTGAGGCCCCTTGAGGGATGTCCGTGTCAGCTGGACTATCAGTCATGGCTCCCAGTTTGCAGTCATTGCCAAACGTAATCCACCTGTGTTTACTTGTACATCTGAGACATATATGCCAAACAGTAGGGCTCCCAGGACTGAGTTCTTTGGGACACCAGTTGTGACTGTTCAAGAGTTGGACCTGGAGACCGCTAGTCGTACCATGTGGGTTCTGTGTTTAAGCCCGTTGGCAACCCGACCTATGATGTATAGGTGAATGTACAGGCTGGTGTGTTTATCAATAATACCTGAGTGGGGCATGGTGTCAAAAGCCTTGGTGAGGTCCAGGTAGTATGTGTGAACCACCTCCCCTATCATCTGACATCTTGATGACTGTATGTAAGACATCAAACGGGTTCAGTAGGCATAAACTACATTCAACCAAGCTGACCTGGGTTGGGTCACGTATTCGAAGGTTACCAATGCCATTGTTAATGAGTACCATGAGGATGCAAAACATACCATTGCAGACCAGGCTAGTCAGGCTTATGGGGTGGTAGTTACCATGGTCAGTTGTGATTTCACCATGATGGAGTGGAATAACCGTTGCCATGCGCCATTGTATGGGCATGTAGCCTGTAGAGATGCTGAGGTAGGAATGCTTAATTAGGTGGGGGGCAGGTTGTCTTGTAAAGTTTATAAGATGCAGTCTGGGTCAACATCTGCCTCCATTGATGCTGTGTTCTGCTGTTAGAGAGGGCCATTTCCACCTGTGTGTCACTGATGGTTGGGATGCTGTACCTTTCAGGTAGTGTTGTGGGCTCTTTAGGGGGTGAAGTATGCAACAAATGTATCTGCAAAGATGATTGCGATATCAGTAGGGTCAGCATATTTTGTGCTATATTTCACCAGCACAGTGCAAATCTGTGTGTCACCATGTAGATCCTTGACATAACCAAAGAAGGCTTTGTGGTTATCTTTCGAATCCTTGCGTATTCTAAAGCTGATGTTAGCCTTGGGTGATGTCATGAGGGACCTACATATCATACTAATAGTGGTCATGGATGTCTGCCCTTTGTGGGATTTGCTGTGTGTCTGAAACACTGTCCTACATCTGTAGTATAGCCTGTTTATTGCAGAGGTCCACCAGACCAGTGTCCTTTTCTAGGAGAAGTGAGTCTTGGTTTACCAGCGATGGCACGATCCATACATGCGTGTAGGTTCTTATAGACTGCATTTGTAAAATTGTCTGTATCTTGAGCAGTGTTTCCCCTTAGCATGGGGGCTGTGAAACCCCCCACCCCTTTCCCTAGTAGTGTAAATTTAGCTGTAGGAAAGGTATACACTGTGGTATCCATGGGAAGGGGAGATGCTAGGGTGTGGAAACAGTGAATAGTTCATGGTCAGATTTAAGCAGTGACCAGTAAACCTCCACTGTGGTGCACCTGTTGCCCATATTGGTGATGACCACATCTAGTATTTTCCACCCCACGTTAGGGAGGTTACCACCTGATACAGGTCATATGAGGTGATACATTCCAAGAAGCACTGGTCCTGGAAGTGAGTACTGCAGTATGTTTCCTAGTTAATGGTATGACATCAACCAATACCAGGGTGTGCGTTAGGACTGTCGTGTTATCCACTGTTGCCAGGTAGGTGGAATGGAGGTCCTGGGTCATGGACGGTGATCCATAGCAGGCCACATTCCACATTGCAGTTGTGGCTGATGTTAGCTGCACATGTATGATAACAGAGGTATCATGCAGCCCTACTAACCTGGAGGTGTAGGTATCCCTGATGAATATGGATACAGCCCCTCCATTTCTGTCTGTCCATGTTCTGTGGCTGAAATGTGTGGTATGGGTTATAGTCTGGTAGAGCTGGTGTGCTCTCAAGAGCCTTAAGACGGATTTCAGTTAATGCACAGATGTTGATGTTGTCCATCCTGAGGAGTGCTGTGAGTGCATGCATGTTGTAATCACAACCACTGGTGTTGAGTAGCATAAACCTCATTGAATCTGCTATTGTGCTGTTTATGGAGCTAGTATTCACCTTCGAGACTCTCCTAAATAAGGCACCATGGGGGCACAAATAGCCATGGCCAGTATTCCAAAGACTAAGGCTGACACATAGGCCGATATGGTATCATTGCATGCATGTTCCCCATCTGTGCTTGTTTTTCATCTTCCTTGTAGGTAACCTAGTGGTAAGCAATATAAAGTCTTAAACTTATACAAGTCTTCTAGCTTCCAAGATAGGCTTTTGGAGTGACTAAGTATCAGTGTTCTGTATGTTCTTGCTGTACTCAACTGTTTCCTGACTACATGGTGAGTTCACACTGTATATTGTGATACGAAGGTTTGTTTATTCACATATTATGGCTAAGATGGCCTGCACATTAGAGGTTCACAGATAGCCTACTATCTATCTGCCCAAGGGCAATTAGAAGCATAGCAACAGTGTGTTGGCCTTCCCCACACCATTGATGAAGTAACTGAGCCTCTGTCAAGCATAGCCAATGAAGTAATTCCAGGCAGATTTGCTGGAAGCTGTTGAAGACTGGGGTTGTGCAGGGTGAAAGGGGCACTTAGTGATCTAAAGAGGGCATGTTAATGTGGCAATTCGACACCATTCAATTCCCCTAACAGGTCTTGCAGCTATCAAACTGGACAGGCACCCCCTGGCTGTATGGTTCTGGGACACATGATCCCAGGGGTGTATATTCTGTTACCCATTCACACAACAAGGATTCCCTTCAAGTGTGTCAGTGAGGGGCTATGCCTAATGTAGTTAGGAATGTAATGTATTGTCTCACAGTACATTTGTTATATGTTGTTGTTTCAAGAATACGTGAAGCTCAGTGAGTTTGGGGGCTCCCGCCCTTTGCTTAGCCTAGCTTACACATAGAAATCATCTAAATAGGAAATAGGCGGAAGCAACGTTAATGTCAACAGTGTAATGGTTACAACATCTGCATAGTATCTGTGCATTCGAGGTTACAATCCTGATAAAGGCAGGGATGTTTATCATGTGCAAAGGTATACCTTAACCACAGTTTGCATATCTAGGTAGTAATCGTCTGTATAATAAACATTCAAATCACTCATATAAACCCATGTGTGCGGGAGAGTACAGTCAACAGAGAATGTAATGCCATGTCAGCACATAGTGAGACGTTATGTCACTGACAGGTATATATCTGGAATAGTTAGCGGATGTGGCCATGTTTGCGCGCACAGGTTATACGTTACAACATTTGTTTAACTGTGTTTAACTGCTGCTATAATGTCACACAAACACTTTTAAACATGCTTACAGCTGCTTAAATGAGCCTTAGTCTGCAGTAAAAAACATTCATAAAGCATCGCAGGTGTCGAATCCTGCACCATGCACACTATAGTTATGGGACTTATCACTAAGCCATCCGAGGTGTACACATATTTCATGCTCTTGAGACTACACCTTATACCATATGCATTTCACTGTAATTATCACAAATGGGACGGTGACTTTGTGCACATATGTACAGTACATTGTAATGTACTGTAGTTTGTGAACCAACACATTCCAGTCTACAGATGTTACTGTTACAAACTAATATAAAAAAAATAAAAATAAAAATATATATATATCTATATATATATATATATATCTATATCTATATATATATATATATATATATATCAGTGATGTCTGCATATTTATATATATATATATATATATATATATATATATATATATATTATACAGTCACATCGATAGTCATATATATAAGCATCTATGAACACACTTCGTGACACAGAAGCACTTCAAAGGAATTGGAGTGTACACAAAACACATGCAGCTCAGGTATTATAACAATTAATATTAACCTAATTCACCATAGAAGGGGTGGTTGTTGTGCATGTGAAGATTGGGGTGGGGGAGGAATGATGGGTAATGCAATCATGCCTCAAGGAGGGCCTGGGTCGGATGTCCAATAAGTGAACTGGAAGGGCATACATGGAGTATGGGGACAATATAAAAAGGACACAAAGCAAGAACCTTAGTCATTCATAATACACCCTGTCATGTCACTTTGTAACACCTACTTTCACAAACATATGAACATTAACATGTATCAGCCATATGTACACCAACTGACTGTCATTTGTTTTCAGTAGTGAGGAATGTCTGTAGTACAATGTATATTCTAAACACCATAACATTCGTACATATCTCAGATGCCTTAGTGGTAAAGTCAGTGAATGTGGTGTTCTTGGTCCCGGGTTCAAGACCTGCAAGGGCTCTGAGGTTATTTTGAGGGCCAGAATAAGGGCTTTTGGATGCAGGTGGATTAAAGCACTCTTAAGCAGTTGTAAGAAGGTTTCCACCTATTTGCTCGATGGTAAGCGGCACTAAAACACGGTAAACGAAAAAGCTCTTCACACATTTGACCTTTGCTTAATGTCGCGCAGACCATGGGCAAACCTGCTCACAATCGGGTAAATGCGTGTTATTCACACTTTTCCTACCAGTGCCTACTCTGAGAGGTAAAATAATAACACCTTCCAGGAGTAGTACCCGCAACCATATACTCCATCCTCAGAGTAACTTAACAGTAAGCTACATGGGATGTACCTATCCCAGTTGTGTATGCAGACAGGTTAAAACTCAAAAAAGAGGAATGTGTTGAAATAGTACAACCCGTCATGTACCCAATTAAAGGTGTATGCTCATATATAGATTTTTATATATATATATATATATATATATATATATAAATATAAATATATATATATATATATATATATATATATATATATATATATATATATATGAAATCTATAGAGAGAGAGAGAGAGAGAGATACATAGAGACATGTCAATATATACAGGTCTACATATATATGTAGCTATATAGACAGGTTAAAAACATCTACACATCTATGGAGGTACAGATAATGTATATATCTATATACATTTACATATATATAAAATATTATTTATATATATATATATATATATATATATATATATATATATATATATACACGTCTGTAGACAGCATCCGAAATGGTCATATCTGAGCTGAGTATAACATGGACCATAGCAATCACACATTCCACCCCCCCTAAACAATATGAACATAACATATGAAGATTATATGCCAATAAACTATTACAAATATGTTCTATGGACACAGTCACCAACACAACTGCAATGACTGCAAATATCCATGACAGAATTACAGATAGCTTTCATTTTGCAAATCTTTATTACATTCCGATGTATTGCCAAAAGGATTCAAGGACTAACAGTACCTGCATCCTACACAGGAAGCATTTAATAGTGCCTTAATAAAGCAGCCTGCAATTACCATAGTATTAATCCACTAAGGGATAGCTGGTCACATAGGGAAAGAACACCCACACATATAGACGTTGTATAAAAGGGGTTCCTACACACCTGCATGTGCTATGTACACCCACCAACATCTACTCCACAACCAAAATAATTACATCAATACATACTGTCATACCATAACCAATTATGCAACTACTGTACAACATCTGCTGAAACCTTAACATATCTGGACACAGAGACACTAACATGGCCCTATGTGAAATAGTTGCCGTTATACAATTGAACAGCTGCTGATGTAACAGGGTTTGTATGAACTAATCCCGTTTCAAAGAGTTGAAAAGTTCATACACCAGGAAGTTTTACCAAGTACTGATTATTAGCACAGTATGATACACAGTAACACAAAACTAAATATGTCTGGTAAGCACACTGTAAACCCCCTAACATTATATGCATAGCTATGCAACCTTGAGCTGGTCAAACAACCTGACCAGACTGAAACATATGCAGAAGTATTAGGTACAGACAAACTCTGCACAAGTAGTAATGTTCAGAAATATGACAGCAGTACTCACATTTAGACCAACTCCTCTAGGCATTACACACAATATATTACTGTTCGTCTCCATGCAGCTGTTGCAATAGATTCCAAACAAAACTTCCACAAGTAAGGCAAACAGGCAACACCCAACTGGAGTACTCAGTTATACTCCACTGTTGCCATGGTATTGGCAAAGGCAGTAGCATCACAGCTGATGTGCATGTAATTAGCCTCTTAGGAACACCATTTGGCCATCGGGATAGCACATGTTACTGATCTGTAACTATAAAAGGTTGCCTTGTCACATATTCAAACCATCTGTATATACCTGTAGGACAGTACAAAACACTGAAAGAAGAGCCAAAAATGAGTATTACACCAGTTAATAACATCTCTGATTGCTAAGACGGTATGTATAACATGTAGTATGTCTGTGTAAGTAGTAACTGTACTGTAAGAATTACAGTGTAATCAATGCATATAGTGGAAATAGCTATCTTGTAGCGATGTATTGTTGAGCAGTAGTAATGCTTGTAGTATTCTGTGTGTGTACTGCTGTAGGTCACATGGCACACCCCACACACACCACAAGGGATGATATGGACTTGGAACCCACCAATTTACTTCCAGCCACTGTTGGTGTCAGGATTGGTCCAACAAGTATGTGCTATAACAGGAATAGTATATGTCAATATACTGTAACAGTTGACATATGTATGGGTGTATAAGTAAGATGAACATGTTAAAAGGTTGGCTTAGTGTGCAAATATGGTGTGCATTGTGCCAATAACTGTAATGTACAGTATTCTAGGCAGATCTGTATTCGATTCTACATAGCAGTTCTGTTATGTTATGCAAACAGTAGTTACATCTATTGGGAATTACAATACTCAGTGACAAGATACATAGCATTAGTATTCATCTGACAGGTTTGCAGCATGATAGCAAAGATAATTGGAAGAGCCAGGTAACTATCCATGCACATAACACATGTAATATCCACCTCTCTACTATTGTTTGCAAGCAATAACAGCTGTGCATATGTACATGTTATGCAAATGTGTAGTGACCATTGTTACAGGGCTGGGCCAAATGGCTATGTGCACACCTACATAGAGTGGATATTGAGAGTACAGACACATTGGTTAAACTACTAGGTTTGTGTAGCCCAACCTCTCATTGCCAACCTAACGGCCATATGCACGCACTGTACTGGTAATGAAACAGGTTGCATATCATCTTTAACTCCAGTGTAACATCTGAAGTAGGAGTGTAAGATGTAGTAAACAGCTGCCCATGTGTAATAAGCTGCATCATAGGTGATGGCTCACACTATTTGATTATATTCTGATCATGTTGATAGTGGCATCAGAGCCTATTGATACATGACTCTGTTTGGAGAATGGGTGCCTGTGCCCAACAGAGCTCATGGTCCTGGTGGATATGTGAGTATATATCCAGAAAAGGAAACAGAGGTGTAGACACTTGCATCATCTGTAATCAACTAACAGGATGTGATGTGCTCCGCAGAGAAGGATTGCTGCTAAAGGTATCTAAAATGTTTCCGTAATTGCCAGTGTGGTCACGTCCATAACTCAAATATTTGTGTGAGCATCACTGTCTAAAACATCTTCATAAGCAATACATATACTAAATACAGTACTTGGTACTTGTAGTATTGACTGCTCATACAGGTTTGTCCACTAGTCAGCTACTGGTGTTTCCTAATGTCAGCTTTGTGTATGTGGCCATCCTGGGGGAATGTAATCTCTATGCCATGTATACTGCCAAACCCACCTAACACCAAGCCCCACACATTGTTTGGGACATAGCTACAGAGGGAAGCTGGAAGGCAGCCCACTCTACAGCCATGACTGGACTGGATAGTCATGAGGTGTAGGTTTAACACATGCAGCTCATCAACACAACCAACACATACCCTTACCAGTAAGAACACCCACACACACTACCAGAAATCACACACATTCACAGACGCGTCTAAGTATATGGTCAAACAAGGGACCCCCCCCCCCAAGCAGGAAGAGACAGACACCAAAATACACAAACTGTATGACATAGTTTGCATAATTGTGCCCCACCTCTGAACACGATTGGAAACATGCCCAACAGTACTCATTTGTGAATGTAAACTCTAGCACTGTTACATACCAACCTATGTCGGTATAGTGTAAGCATACATACTGTCAGCTGCCTGTCTGCCATGATTAGCCACATACTCATACACTCAGACCACCTTTTGAACTATACACATGGCTCTGGCATATTCCATGTTGTTGTGCAGGAACTGTGATGCAGTAGCTTGAACTGCATGGAAACACATGTAGGAACCATCAGGTCTTGTAGCCCATGCAGGTATGTCCCAAGGCATGGGTAGAATTCTGCCATTGACCAGAATGATACTGCAATACAGGGACAAAAGGATTGTATTCCACAATTGTGTAGTGGTGCATATCACAGGGTAACCAGTATCTGTTATCCTGGGATAAAATGGTTGACAGGCCATGATGCTTTGCAAGATGGGGCCTGCACCTGTCAGCCCTGGGAATCTGGATACTGCCTAGGGCTCATGCTTCCCCTATAGTGCCTTCATCATGCATGGCTCTAGTGAGGGTTCACTGCTGTTACAGGGATAGCCAAGCAATAAACTGCCAGTCTCGCTACACAATGATACATGTCAGAAACACTATACGGACACCCATGTCAATCCCTAACATGTAGAACATATCTGTGCAGTGGCTGAGACATGATTCAACACTCCGGAGAGCACACCTGCATGACCATGTTATAACACATACCTCACCTCTTGCCCATTATCTTTTACTGGAACACACTGGCCACAGGTGTGTCCATATTCCTGAAGGATATGTACACCCCCCACACTAATTACAATTGCATAACATCAGATGCATTATGCTGAGCAACTACCTTTGTGCCACAGTGGAATTCAAAATGCACCTTGAGACAGATCACCCACCAGGCTGCAAACTTCCCGACTGTCATAATGTGCTGTAATGGGGAAGATTAGGTCTGAGACAGAACCATAATAATGGCTACTCTCAACTATTCCATTATGAACTGGGAAGACTCCTCATGTACCAACACCTGCGCTCAGTGCATGTTGGATTCCATCAGCCCCACTGACTTGGATCACAGTAGTCACACAAACAGGGATAACAGTATGCTACACATAGTTAGTCTCCAATGCCAATGTTATTTTTCCTAAGAGCAGAGTGGTGAGTGCCATGACACCCATGCAGATGGACAATGCATGTGCAAATGCTGAATCTTACACCAATGAATCATAAGCAGTCACATATGTGCAGTGATTGTGACACTGAAACAGAACCAGGAGTCAACCCAACACAAACAATGCAAACTGTTTGAAAATGCTTTAAACTGTACCACAGAAGGTAGTAATTGTTGCAAGATCGAACACACATGAGTGTAGGTGATCCCTGGTCCACCTCCGTAAGATGCTGATACACTATATAAAACCACACAAAGCTACTGTGAAACTAATCAGTCACATATTATGAGGCCAAGCACAGAGCATTCTATAGCTGTGTCATTAATCGTAATGGCAATGACAAGACCTTCTGTGCTGCACAGCACTATGGCATAAGAAGTACTGCACCTAAAGAAATAGCACCCATTCATCCAGATAGGGTCTATGAGAACCTAAACCCACTCCCACCTCCCCCCACCCCAACAGGTACACTTAGTAATATATCCATGTACACTACAGGGCCCCTGTACTAATGACTATGCAGGTACAAGCTGCACTCTCTAATGCCACACATACAGCTTTCATGGGACCTGTCAACATCCCAGGGTGTATCCTACACAAATGTAAAAACATTCAGCTATCCACATACACATCATGTTCAATCATAGCTCCATGTCAGGCTGCGTACACACTGAATAGTGCACAGCAACAGTTATCACACCCCACAAAGGGGGAGACACCATTGTTAATGGGACATAGTGCACAACTACCCTGCTGAGTCTGGTCTGTACGGCTATGAACCGTGGTCAACGCAATTGATTGATTTACTCGGTACAGATGTAGATGACAGTAGGGTTGATTCACATTGCATACCATGACCTTGCCAGGTCATACGACACCATCACCCTTACTGTGTTCCAGCTACACTCAGTAAACTAGGTGTATATTCCTATGTCACAGGAGTGGTTGGTAACTGGACTGCTGGCAGAACCCAAACTACAGAAGGTGTCTGAATACACACACATCAAACCAGTGCCAGCCACAGTAATACAGTGGTCATTCCTGGTACTCCCCCTCTTTGTTATCTATACAACATAGACTAACACAGAAGGCATCAGCCTATTGATGGTTGCAAACGACTATGAACTAGGAGCAATAATTGACTCATTGTGTGCTGCGTTCAACATACAGAAGGGCCTTGGTGTGTAAGATATATGGTGTGTGATGTATGGCCACAATCTGACAGCTAAGTATTGCATTGTCAAACCCTGTACCCATTAACTACCACCTAGGCAGTGGTCAACATAATAGCAACTGTGTGCATGGGATGCAGCTGGACAGTACTTCCCTTTGATAGTTACATCACCACAAAAGACAGGTAGTCGTATGTGGCACCCCTAATCATGACAGGGTGCCATCCAGGAATATAGAGAACTGCTCAGCCATACTCAACACACATGTGACCCATAATAGATCACATATTTCCTTTAAGGGTTATTGCCCATGTGTAGATGGCCTACACTGCCCTTCACAATCCCTAGCTGCACTATGTAGCATGCAGCGTACCCTGAATAAAGCCATGTCCAACCTACAGGTGTTGGACATGCTACACTTAACACATCCTGATCCCAAATAAACACATACATCATGGACATCCACCTTTCTAGTACAAGGATCACAACATGCCTGACAGATCCCTGTCCCATACACTTAACATACTCTTGCCATACTATGCATTCCTGTCCAGCGAAGCTGCACACATGGTGTGATGGCCGCATGCCAAATATATCAGTAACCATGTATATCAGTTCTGTGGCACTGCTTGAATTGGCTACTGAAATGTACCTGTCTGTTGCCTACAGCTAGGTAACCTGTCTGCCTAGACTCATAAATGGCCCAGGGCATATAGCCTACTAGATCACTATAACCATACATGCTATAGTTGATATCCAACCCTGCAAATACTATCAGGCTAGCTATTATCCCATGTGTTACACATGTGCAACACATGCAATACATAGCAAGATGCTACACAGCTGTACAGTACCATGTAGATGTATATGGCAACACACATACATGCTTGCACGTCTGCAGGGTCACAGGCCATGTCCCCAATGGCTATGTATGACTATATATGTGGCATATACACAGCATTAAGGTTGATTGCATTAATGTGAACACATCCAGGCATGTGGCTGATAGGTATAGACACCACTACAGGCAAACAGACATGCCCACGTCAAGACAACATCCACATGGTGTATGAGCAATGTTATCACATGACACACACATATATGGCGATAACATCACATGACCAGTAGGTGTCAAATGTGTGTGACTTATACATGTCAGTGGTGTTAGTGTCATGTAGATTTACAAAGACGTATTTGTAACCTTAATAAATGTGATACACATGTATGTTCAGCTGTACTGCTGTACTTCTCTGTGAGTTACTGTGACCTGTCTCTATCGCTATGTCTTCCAGGTATGCCAAGTAGCAGACTGCCACTGTACAGCTGCTTGGCGGATGAGGTCCTCATCCCATAACTCCTCGCAACTACACAACACTCTTCAGCCATGTGCCACAGGATGCACAGCAGTGGTATGCCCTGTGGGAGGAACTCTGCAGGAGGGTAAATGATGTTGGCAGTCACAATCGCACCTATCAGCAGGTGTGCCAACACAGCACTGACCTGATAAGATGGGCAAAATAGTGTGCTAATGCAATCACCAGGGAACAAGGTGCAACAGGTGGGGGCCCACTCACCCAGCCCCCACTCACACTTACCGAGGAGCTTCTGGCCAACCTGGGGACACCTGCAGACCTCCATCCACAAGCTTTAGCTGGTATTGTGGAGGTGGGTGTCTCTCAACCACCGAGCCTGGAGTTGCCTGGTAAGTCACTACTGCACATAAAACCAACAATATATCACATAGTTACATGTGTTACTGTACAATATGTAATGTAACATCATATGCAAGGCATGTATGCACACATGACACATACTATAGTCTGCTACTCTATGTATGCACAGATGTGCATACTCCATAGTATAGTGTATTGTACTGGCTTATGTGCTAACATGGACATTGCACCCTGTAGCTACCACACAGGTGTGGATAATGATCTTACTGCTGTGACACTCCTGTTTTGGTACCTCTGGCATTTTGCAGTGACAGCAGCCTGTGTCAGGTGAGATTGTTATTATTTACCAGGCTTGATAATGCAGGGAACATATTAATTGCATGCTATCTGCCATAATACATGTATACATAATGTATGGTGGTCCTGGTAATGGATACTGGTCAGACCTGCAATGCATCACACTGTTTACCTATGTGAAACAATTGAAGACTATATGAAACACCTACACTAAACCTTCCAAACTGTCATTGCCAGCTGTGTGGACAACAGTGAATACAATGGTGGAGGTGTGTTCCACTGTAGGGACAGGTGCTACATATCAGCATTACACATGTTGGGAATATGAACAGTACTGTACAGAGAGCATATGTTTGCACACACAGTAAATGTGTTGGAGTTGGAGTATGCCCGGCCCACAGGATACACCTTTGTGGAGTATAACCTTGCTATCAGACATGTCCATGACATGTAGTGGGCTGACTGCAACACTGCTCAACTATCCTGCAAAACATGCCTCACATCCCATACATACCACCCTTTGTCTGCATAATCCTGTCCTTAGTGGAGCATATGACATATATGGGTGTATGTCATCTGAGAACACTGACATGTGAACTAAGATGGCCATCACAACCATTGGACTGAACATGTGTACACATGGCCATAAAGGATGGCTAGAGACATGAAGCACACCCACAGTACAAGTGATGTACATGTGTGTACACCCTGTTGTACATTGGCTCAACACAATACAACTATGGCCCTTGTGTAATGCTGATATTGCAGATGTGAAATGCTAAACATCATACAGGCCTGTGCACAGCTTGTGTAGGCATAACATGAAACCACCACATAACATGTCTTGAACATCTGGAGTGTGTCATGGCATGGAAGCATTCACCTATACAGTATCCAAATACATACATGTGTTGTACAACATACACATACATCCACATCAAGCCACAGATACAGTACATTCACCTTGCTGGTGTCAGACATCACTGTCATGCCTGCTCCTCATGTATGTGAGGTACACAGATGGCACGTGAGACATAGAGCACTTGTACGTTAGCCATGTTTGGGCATAGTTGCCAGGTATCAGTAATATGGTTGCAGATGTGCAGGGGTGTCATTCGTATACTCTTCTGAGATCTGTGTCACACATTCCACATTAGGGTTTATTGTGTGCACACCTCAGTGATGTGGGTCACATTACACATTAAATATGTATTGTATGTGAACATAGTCATGGCTATGAACTGTGTCAGTAACTCACACTGTATAGCTATTGTGAAGCAACAAGATACCCTGCAATGGCTAGGCACATCAGCTCAATGTGCAGTATGTCCTTGCATATTTGTAGGGTGGACAGACAACATTGCATCAGCTGATGGCTCATGTTAGTATAACACTTCCCTGCATTGTGACACCATTACCGTACTGTAAATTGGAAAGGACACCATTGTGTTACACATGTATGCATGTCATTCAACATGTCAGCAGAAGACATGACATACTACATGTGACTTGCAAGGTCATATGCCACACAGCAGGCTGGTGTACTGTAAACCTGTGCTGATCTGGGGCACCACCGCAAAGTAGGGACAGCCATGTCAAACATGTGTGTACAGCCACATACACAATGTCTATTCTCAGCTCAGGGGTAGGCAGAATAATGTTGAACAGACATGCACTGCTTTGGGGAGATGTGCAAGCTAGGGCTCAGGCAAACATAGCATGCAGTTGACATACCCTACTGCTCATGTCCTTACACATAGGGGCGGTGGCCAACACAAAGCATCAGTGGCAGATGTACAAAGGTCAGCGATGGTCTGTTAACATGTGGTGGTTGCACAAACCATGGTAGTGCAGTGCAATGGTGCAAAGTGCATGCATTGTTTTGCAGGTATGGGGCATAGGCTACTAACACAAATAGTGCAATACAGGTATGTATGCTAACCACCACTATAATTATGTAAGGTGCATGTCGTCTGCTTTACCACGTGCATGCAGTTGTGTGCAACTCAGGGATGTATGATAACTACCACTATAATTGCCTAAACTCAATCTATAATTGTCTAAGCTGAATGCCATCTGCCATATTACCTGCATGTAGCGTGTGTGTCTGTGTGTCTGCGTGTGTCTGTGTATGTCTCTGTCTCTGTGCGTGTGTCTCTATCTGTCTGTCTGTGTGTCTCTGTCTGTCTGTGTGTGTGTGTGCGTGTGTCTGTGTCTGTCTATCTGTGTGCGTCTGTCTGTGTGTGTCCGTGTGTGTCTGTCTATCTGTGTGCGTCTGTCTGTGTGTGTCCGTGTGTGTCTGTCTATCTGTGTGTGTCTCTGTCTGTCTGTGTGTGTCTGGTATAACCTGTAATGTGCAGTTCTTGTCTTTCTCTCACAGTTGTTGACGTAGGTGCATTGCCCTCCTGTAGTCCACTTGATGTTAGTGTCCCCACAGACTCTAGCAGTGATGACGATAGTATGATTGAAGCACAGGCAGGGTTGTCAGGGGCTGAATCTCTGTTTGCCATTCCATCTATCTCCCCCTCATCCTCACACACAGTTCTCCTGCCTGCACATACCACATCACCACTGGCCATACAGGAAGGACAGTTGGCAGGTGGTAGCATGGAACAGGGAAGTGTGGTGACTATGGAAGGTGTGCCTGCACACAATGATCCCTGTCAACAGACTGGTGATGTCCCACACAGGCATGTGCCAAGCACTGCTCGGAGGACCACTGGCCAACATGCCCCTGTGAGATCAAGCACATCTGCTGGAGTTTCAGGTTGTAATGGAGGCACAGGCACATGCTGAATGGCAAAATAGAGATGGTCTGAGGCTTCAGAGGGCTGCTATCTGTTCATTAACTGACAGCATCCAGGCACTTGCAAATGCTCACCATCTTGCAGATGTTTTGGCTAGACAATTGGGTGACATGGTGGGAGTCCTTGACTGTGGCATGTCAATCCTTGAGCATGGAATGTCTGTGCTGGAACAACTGGTGGGAGTGAGGCATCGGGCAGGTGGACGTAGGTCAGCTACATCACCTGTTGAATGTCTACATGAATATGCTACTGCACATGCCTGCTCCCATAGTAGCGGTAGCAGCAGCAGTGCTGCTTTTGCTGTGCAGTCCACTCCAGGACACAGCAG
Source organism: Protopterus annectens (assembly GCF_019279795.1). NCBI lineage: Eukaryota > Metazoa > Chordata > Ceratodontiformes > Protopteridae > Protopterus > Protopterus annectens. The sequence goes on along the minus strand of NC_056725.1, from coordinate 485,592,766 downwards.
GCCATGTGCATGTGGTCCTGGACGGTCCCAACAGGGACACAATTCCAGTGGACATATGTCATCAGACGGTACCCAATCTGGACCTCTGCCTGGTAGTGCCCATGCAACCCCTGGCAGGTGCAGATCACATGGCCGTGGCTGGACACTGAACTGTGAAACATGCCTTGTACAGTCTGCAGCTGTCAATATTACCCCTGTGTAGGCCAGCCACATGTCAGACCTGTGTGCATGCATACACACATACTGGAAACAAATGTAGGGCACCTCAACAAACACAGGCATAACATCCACACAGGCCCTAACACACATGCATGATTGCATCCAATGGCACAGCCTAGGCCTCTGGCAAATATCACCCTGTGCATATGATGATGCCTGTGCTGCATCCCTGTCATCCACACCATCGGTACAGAGGCACGTTTATATGGTCTGATGCATAGGGTGAACATACTAGGTTGACAATTGTAGATTAATATTATTGAGTAGTGTTGACAGGCAGCAGACATACCATGTATTGCAGTTTTAGAATGCATTTTGTACTTTTGACAGTATGTATCATGTGTAACAACACTAACAGCATGTTGATCTTGACATTCTGCCTTCCTCTTTCAGGTTTAGTTGCATGTGCCGGGGGATGTTGGTGTTTGCGGGAGTCCCATATGTACAGTTGACTACCCACAGGTCAGTATGACAATACTTGCATGCACTTTGTAGCTTCCACATCACAGTTATATTATCCCATGTTTCAATTATGTTTACTGTTCTAATGATCCAAGAGCATGATAGCTGTGTAGTAAGCGACTGTGTTTAGAGCTGTCACATCCATAGTGGGTGACATCACAGGTATAGTTCCCTGGAACGTGGAGTGGGTAAAAGAGTTGTATGCCAGATGACTAAAAGAGTTGTATGCCAGATGACAAGGGTAACGGCCAGTGGAAATAGTGGCTTCTCATTGGGAAGCAGTAATATCCACTGCCATGACAGCATGCAAACACAGACACACTCAGGGATTCCAGACACAGTAACACACACTCTGACACACACACACACAGTTGCCAGTGTTTGGATGAGAACCCCTGCCTAGGTGCATATCATCATTATAGTACTAAACAATTACAAGACGCACCACAGAGATTACACATGTACAGGTAGTTGGAATGGCCTAAGATCGAGGACATCGACAGGGATACTACAGTGCAGTGAGTGTATGTGGGGAGGGGTGCCCAATAGTAGGCTATGTAACAACAGGTCACACCCCAGGGTGTACATGTTAACAGGCGGTTAGTATGCCCGTTTACGATTGATGATATCAACAGGGATGCTAGACTGCTTTGAGTGGATGGGGGAGGGGGCATTAACATTTCACAATGGTAAAATACAGCCTCACTCCAGGAACCGGTCAGCCACACACACACACACACACACACACACACACACACACACACACACACACACACACACACACACACACACAGACACACACTGGCATTCGCAAAGATATACACCTATGTCACACACATACAGACACTTTACATGTGTGAGATTTAACCACCTGCCTATGCCTTTCTTTCTACACTTCTCTCTGTACTGGTGTCAACAACAGTGTTCAGGAGCATGATAACATGTGGGATGTATTCTCAACCATACATGACATATATGGGCACACACCCACACGTGCCGGTACTGTAAATCAAACACCTGCCTATATCATGATAGGTACTACAGCAGTACATCACTATCACATCCAGTACAATGCTTACTAACTCTTTCCTTTGACAACTGTGCTTATATATGCACAATATATGTACAGGGGAGGTATTACTGTTACAGGTGTCATGGGGTTTGCCTTTGGTGTCACCCTTACAGCATTCTACATTGTCTGTCTTCCACTTCAATTAACAAAACCAGACCTTAGCAGGTACACAGGTTATTGTAGGACTGGTTGTAACACACCAGTGAGCTGTCCTCAGTAATCATTCATCTGCAAAGAAGCCCCACTACATAGTAGTCATGTCCAAACATCTGTCCATACCTCATGTACGGCTTACTGTACTTAGAGCATATCACCATATACAGCTGGCAATGTTGAGGCTGTACTGCAACAGCATGATGTACTAAGACAACAGTCACCTTTAGACATCAGACACTGCACACACATGGAATCTACAATAACAGCAATATATGTACACATATGCGGTCTACATCAGTATGTGCACTAGCAGGTCACGAGGATAATTCCACACCTTCCCCACACCATATGTGAAACATAGCTGAGTATTGCACCATAATGGATGTTGTATTCATGTACTGGTAGGACACCACACTTTCACTGAGTAGCCAAGTGTACATATATAACAGCACATATCAGCATGACACACACAGCATTATTCCATGTCATGCTCCTACAAACTGTTACTTGACAGTGCCATGGTGAAGCCAGGGCACTGTACTGGTCAACAGTGAGCACATCATATTTCTCACACACACCTCATGTGTACTGGAAGAGTGCCAGCAATGTGCTCTGTTAGAGCTAGGCAGTACACTCATTCAAGCATGTGCGAGGTCTGTGGCTTGTAAACATCTCACCTCATCATGTACTGGCTATTGTGGTACTAAGGCTAAAGTCCAGACAGCACACAGCATGCATGGCTTGTAATTGTTGACATGGGGTAAATGTAGGAGCTGTTGCCACACATGGCTCTACATGTCATGAACATATCACCTGCGACTACTCAGGAACATACAGTGCAGAGCTGGATTTCCCTGAATCTGTCAATACAGGCCTTGTGTAGTTCCTATGGTCCTGTTATTTGGGTATGTTTGTAGGCATGGCATTAGGTGGACATGTCTAAATACATACATGCCACATGGGGTGTTGTATGATATCATAGGTGTCATGGGTGACCAGTAGAGAGGGGATATTACCTCTGTCAACATAGATATCAAACCTTATGTACTGGTAGCATGCTATCTGCCATGTGCATGTGTGTAATGACTGTAGCCACCTGTACGTAGAAAGGTAAACGAAAGCTATGGTAATGTAATTTATGTTGTATGAGTGTGGGATGTATATATCCAGGGTAGGTATGGTTAGGTCATATCCAACCATGCGGGTGTTGTTTACTGGTGTACAGCAACAGTCGACCATGTTAATGCTGACAACATCTGAGGGACCCTGTTATGTGTACAACTGAGCTGGTTACAAACAGTGGTATTATTGCATTGCATAACACATTATGCAGCTGTGTCTCTACATGGGTACTTTGCACAGTTGATGTAGGCCTAGGTATAGTCCACCAATCGAGGGTTATCTGGTGGTCTACCATACTATGTCATACCACATATGGATGTGTGTTGGTAGTCTGGGAATGAAGTGGTGGATGTATATGAGGATACAACCTAGAATGCAGCATTTGCCACTGTCACCTGTACCTGACTTTTTCTGTATTGCATTATATCAGAGTAGTGGTCTTTACATGTGAGTAGCCTTTATGAATATGTGTACACCCCCACCTGGAATGGTCCATACCAGTGTTATGTCCCACATGTCTGGATCTGAGTTATATGGTGGTAGTGCAATTGTGCACTACAGAGCCTTTAGCCAGGTGTTCCTCACTACACAGATGTCGGTATTCCCCGTTGTAGGTTCCACATTGAGCAAATGGATTACTAAAGCCACACAACTAACATGGGTTAGCATAAGCATCCAATGCAATTGTCATGTAGATGTCAGGGTGTTACTTCTGTGTGTAGGACATCTGCCTTGGAATGTGGCTATATGGGTCAATGCGACCTTGGTATTATCCATGCACACATGTAATGTGGATGCATTTGCTCTGTGTTGAAGGCTCGTCGTTCAGTCATGACAGCCCGGAATGACAGACAATGGCTATGGCTGTGTCTGTGTATATGCATATGTATATATATATTTATATATATATATATATATATATATATATATATATATATATATATATGTGTGTGTGTGTGTGTGTGTGTGTGTGTGTGTACACATCCCATAGATGCATATATGTAGTTATGACAGTTGTACAGATGTAGACTTGTCTTTGTTGTTTCACAGAGTACAGTACATTCAAGGGTACTGCACATATGTACACAAAGGGACTGTCCCATTTGTTTTCAGTACTTTGGAATACCTGTAGTAGGATGTGCATTATAGAATCCATGCAACATGTGTACAAACCAGATGGCTTAGTGGTACGTCAGTGTGCATGGACCAGGGTTCAGGACCTGCAAGCCTTGTTGATACTGTCAATTATGACTGCATAAGACACTTGTAAGCAGGTATAAATGTGTTTTCATGATAGTAAGCAGCGGGTATATGCAGGTAACAGACATGTACAACCCACAGTACACTTGGAATTCCCTTCTTTGGCAATCCTGCTGATGTCACACACCTACGAATACACCTCTGGGACTGCTGTAATCCAGTAATCTTCATGACACATGCTGTAACTGCATAATGCTGTAGTGTGTTAAACTAGTTTGGTAGGTGTTCTAATCCAAGACAGATAAACTGTGTGTGTGTGTGTGTGTGTGTGTGTGTGTGTGTGTGTGTGTGTGTGTGTGTGTGTGTGCCTGCCTGTGAAAGAAACAAATCATTTAGAGTATGCACACTCTTTACAATCCACATGACCACCTTTGGCAATCCTGCTGATGTCACCCACCTAGAAATACACCTCTTGAACTACTGCAACTCAATATTCTCTGTAGTGCGTGCTGTAACTATGTATTGCTGTAGTATGATAAACTAGTTAGGTAAGGGTTCCATTCCAAGGGAGGCCAACTCTCTGTGTGTGTCTCTGTCTGCCTGAGACAAGAGCAATACTTTTTAGAGTATGCACACTCTTTACAATTCACATGACCATCTTTGGCAATCCTGCTGATGTCATTCACCTAGGAATACACCTCTAGGACTGCTGTAACCCAGTATTCTCTGTAACGTGTGCTGTAACTGCGTATTGCTGGAGTGTGATACACTAGTTAGGTAGGGGTTCTATTCCAGGGGTTCTACCTTACATAGTCGACAGTGCAGAACATCGACAACGCAATCGCGATCGCCAGAAGATCGAAAATGCAGAAGACTGATGGATGAAAACACCGACACCGAGGATACCGACATGAGAAAAGGCTATGTAAGTATGCAGTAGTGACAGACGTTAGGGTGCGAGTAAGGAAAGTGTGGATATTGACAGTCTGTGGGGATGGGGTGGGTTAAGTGAGTTAGGGTTAGGGCGCGGGTTAGGTAAGTGTACGGTAGTGAAAGTCTTTGGGTTAGGGGCGGGTTAAGTGAGTTAGGGTTAGGGCGTGGGTTAGGTAAGTGTGCGGTAGTGAATGTCTTTGGGTTAGGGGCGGGTTAAGTGAGTTAGGGTTAGGGCACGGGTTAGCTGAGTGTGCGATAGTGAAGGACCTTAGGGTTAGGGTTTGGGTTAGGGTTATAGATAGTTGTGTATGTGAGGTTTAGTGTGGGTTTGTAAGGATTTTGGTGTGCTTGTGTTGTGTGTGTGGTTTTTGGACAGGGGATGTGTTTTGTTTGTTGATTGTTGTTATTGTGGTGTGTGCAGCGTATGAGGTTTTGTGTTTGTGAACCGTCGGTTATTTCGTTGTCGGGCATGTGAGGTGTCGTGTTTATGCACTGTCGATTATGTGGTGTCGATGATTGCATTGTCAGTGTTCTGCACTGTCGACTATGTAAGGTAGAACCATTCCAGGACATGGCAGGTGTGTGTGTGTGTGTGTGTGTGTGTGTGTTTGACTGTCAGAGCCTGTGTGGAGATGGCTGTGAGTGTCTAACCACGACATGTTCGGGAGTGTATTTTGTAGTTTTCCTATATGGTGTCCGTCTTCTATGTCACAATGTCCACTTCACGGGAGTACAGATGTCAGTCTGCCATGTGACTGTGCTGGCAAGCCATACCCCTATATCTGGCAAAAGGCCTGGTACACAATGTATGCAACCCTAATATTACCTGGAAGACATCTTGAACCCATGTGCCATACACAATCACACTTGCCTAGAATATCCCGCTATGTTGCTTGTACCCTGCACATTGATGACAGATAGGCATGGTGTGATTGCAGTGGGCTGCAGAGGACATGACACCCTGTACAGCAGTACAATAGGCACATAATTGCAGACAATGTGCCTTCACTATGTTCCCCACTGGATGCCTGCAATATATGTGGTGCCATCAAATGTGATCCACAGATGCCATACAATGCCTTACACATGCATCCTGCATGGACCGATGCCACTGATATCAGGGAATACCTGTATCATGCTATCAATGCAGGTGCAGGGTCAACCTGCTGACTATAAGCAGGTTCTGCCACACCAGGCCAATATTGGCATATCGGAGGATAACAGTCTGTGTACACAACATGTGCCAGCTAAACCAGGTACACCTGTATATGTCACTGTACATTATTGTGGGACATGCACATCCCAGGCAATGTCCAGGTCAAGGACTATCAAACACAGACATGGCATGCATTGCAAAGCTACGGCCTTACACAATGGTAACCAGGATGTCAGGGCAGTTCATACAATACCCATCCATGTGGGACATTGCAGACACTACACCCCTGTACCACACTGCACAGCAATGTCATGTCATGCCAAGTATTACCCCTCACCCAGCCTTGTACAGCCATCTTGCACAGCCAACCACTATACACCCATGAAGCAATGTACACATGCATTGTCAGTACTGGCACCTTGTGTCTGCGTGTGGGGAATGATGCTCCCAACCATAGTCACTCCCAGTATAACTCCCATTGGCATACTGACAGATGTCAAACTTGTTCACATGCCCTAGCCCATAGAACCTCCGGATATTCCCTGTGGTGCATGTAGTACCTGGGCATTACTGCAGTGTGGAAAACTAAGTAGTTTGGGAGTGTATTTGTGGGCCTGGCAAAGAGTGTCAATTTGAGTCCATTAGAGAGTGTGGTTGTGTTGACAGTGACATCCGTTCATGTGGACAGCCATGTATGCTACACCTAATGTATGTCTACTATATCTCTGTTGCAGATGTCGCTCACTAGCACACATATATGTTCTTACAACACACCAACATGTCAGCTTTTGTGGCACATGGAGTAACTGCATGCATTTGTAATAGTAATGACTAGTCAGTCAGGGGTTTGACCCCTGTACTGGTAGGTGTGTGACAGACGATGCTTAGGTTTTAGTCTCCAAGCCCTTGTCTGATGCACTTTGCCTCTGTCTGTCCCTCCCAGACACTCTCTGGTGGATGTGGAGGTGTACACCTGCTCAGCAGTAGCTTGTGTATTGTAAGTGATGGTCATGAACAGGTGATGGCCTCTGCACCTATTGCAGTCCTTCTCTAGCTGATTGCATGTGGAATGGCTGTGATGATGCTCCCATAGCCATTTGCATGAAAAACACAGTACAATATCTAGGAACATCATGTTGGTGTTTGCCCATAACAGTCACTGTGAGTGGTACCTGGATCTGGTGTTGGTAAACGGCATCACAGATGATATCTGGATGTTCCTCAAACAACATACACAGTGGGAAATAGCCTAAAGACAGGAGGGTGATATGCCAGACGTGACTACAGCATGTAAGTGTAGCTATGCTTCATTGAGACTACTGCTAACATGTGTGTGATAATGGCTATTCTGCATGTTTTAATACTGACATGACAGTGCTCTGTTTGTGAGGGACCCTCATCTGTAAGGCCATCTGTTGACTGGTCAGTGTGTGGAACCATTTGTTTCCTGTGTTACTCACTAAACACACATCTGTGAACAGCAGGAGTATAGTGTGAGGATTGCAGCCAGTACATGGTGATAGTGATGATAGTGATGGGTTACTGCCATTGCATCCCTGACTGGACATATGTCACGTGAAACAGTGGTATGACAGACACTGTCTGGGGTTCTCAGTAACATGCCAATAACGGGCCACTGTTCATAACTGCAGTCACAAGTCTTCTACACTTTGTACAGATGCCATGCAGTATGTATGCATGTGTTGTGCTCTCTCTGCAAATGTATACCCTCTGTTGTGTTGGGTTGATGGTCATATCTATGCATGCTGTTGTAAGTAATCCTGAATGCTGTTGACTATTACTAAGCCATATCTGTGTTTAAACTGCAGCACCATAGGCTGTATGGGTTTGGAGGTCCCAGCAGAACCTCCTGTCCCACTTTAGCTGTCCATGGCACTGGGTACCGGCACATCTGGGGCCCAGCCTTGGACCTCCACCTCTGTTGGCTTTGCACCACCTTTTGGTGGTACCGCCACTGAGGATGGGGCTTGTCCCCTCTGGGAGCAGGTCCAGACAGGAACATGTCCGTTGTCATACAGTCCCGGACGTGGTGCGTAGGGGGCTCAGTAAGGGGTTTTGAGACCAGATACACCAGCTCAAGGTCAGAGTGTCACATTTACATGGTGAGGCTGCCCCTCCTAGACAGCCCCCAGCACTACCACCTTTGCAGCTGTTTTGGTGCAGTGGTGGCTGCCCATGGCTGGGGACCTCCATTCCACTGTTTCCATCTGGGGGCTCATGGGCATGTGAATGCCAAACACCCCTCCCTGTCCAAGGTGTATCTCCCCAAATGTGTCATATACCAAGCCTGTATGCTGTCTTGTCTGTCATCCTACCCTTCCTATCCTCCATGAGCATACCTACTCTCCTTCCCCCACATCCCACTCTCACCCTACAGAAACAAAAAGGCCAATCCATTTGCCCCATACATAGCTGTCTATTTCACACATGCCCACTGGACACATGCAACCCTTTTAATATGGATCACAACATACTCCAGTTGTCCTCACCCCTGTCTCTCAGGTGCACAATCCTAGTATGCACATGAGTCCTAAATGTTCCAGGTACACATGATGCAGACAACCCCATTGTACACACAACAATACTGTTCCCTCTATGGTTACCCCATTTACCTTTATCATGATGATGATGTTGTACACAGCAACTTGCTAGAGTACTGTTCTCACATAATGATTGGACAGGAACTGTTCTGTTAATGTAAATAACAGGCACAGAGTGATGTATATGGTCAATGTACAAATGTTTGCTAGTATGAATGACACATGTCTGTCTGAGGGAGTCTTGATATTACACAGTACAACACCACTACATAATACAGGCATTGCTGGCATTTCCCTTTTCATTCCTTTGTAATGCTTTGCTGTCACATGGGATGTTCCTGATATATATATATATATATATATATATATATATATATATATATATATATATATATGTGTGTGTATATATATATATATATATATATATATATATATATATATATATATGTGTGTATGTATCTATATGCTGGACATAAACACTCACACATACATCTACATGATGGAATACATTTCCTATACTGTTGAATGACTGCACTGGATGATATGTTTGTGATAAGGTTCAATGTCTGTATATCTGCCGTGGCTTAATGGTAAAGCACAATATCTGTGTTTGCAGGGTCCTGGTTTCGAGCCTTGTAGAAGCTGTTTATTTTGCCATTGGATACAGAGAGATTAAGGCACATTAAAGCAGTTGTGAGCGGGTGTGCATGGGTTTGCATGGTGCTAAGCAATGCTAACCTCTGGTAACAGTTTCTTACACTCAGTTAGCCTCTACATTGCTTTACCAGTGTAATACTCACATACTGGTGTCCAAAAAGGCTTACACCCACCTGCACCAGCACTTGCAAATGCACTGCATTTGGTGTTTGCATCTGACACTCACACCCCTGGGTGAAAGTGAGAACTACAATATTACCTTGTGATGCCTATTACATCAGATTACATGCCTACAGAATCGGGAATGCCTGCCCATTAGGCGACAGCATGCCATTTGAGTGTATGGAATCCGCGGCCTGTCCAGAGTTTGATTCATATTATTGGTGTGTTCCTCTTACAATCTGCACCCATCTGGCTAATACATGGGAACTGACACTCTTCAATACAAATAAGTAATTGGGTTTTGGAACCCACATCCTTCAGCCGAGTCATGCTACTGCATACCTAATATTCTATCCTCTTTCTAATGTTGTCAGTGGAATATGTGCTTTCTGTCCCTATCAGACACGGCATAACAACATCAGGGACACAAATTATTTGTTCTATTAACCTGACAAATTGACAGACTCAGAGCGTATGAATTTATACACATTTTCTGAGGTAAATGCTGTTTATAACTCTTAATTGTTGTCATTATTCATTAGGTGTAATTCATCACCTTTCCTCCAAATTTCACTAGTTATAGGAGGGTTTAAGTGGGACAGAGTTAGAAATTGAGTCAAAATCAGGGACATCCCTGGAAACTGGGGACAGTTCAGAGGTATGGTCCCTATTTGTTCCCCCAATGGTTTATGGCCTGTCCAGTGGATGTGCTCTTAGGGGTTGAGAGGTATGGGCATCAGCTATGCCCATTTCAGAATATTACTTACATCCCCGGGGTGGTCCAAATATGATGGCGCCAGCCAACACCTGCACGCCTAGGCCCATAATTGCATACCCATAGTTCCCCCACCTGCCACTCCTCTACAGCACTCATCCTTACTCTGGGTGCAGGTGGGGTATAAACACACCACTACACACTGCCCACTCTCCCCATGTCGGGACATATGTCGTACATTGTGTTGACCCATGGGTTATCAGGCTTGTACAACCTACTGGTCCATGTACATCTACAGCCTGGTTTGATAAGTCATTACTGGGACTGCCTCTGATCATTAATTTTTGGTGTCCCACAAGGGACATCGATGTCTATGTTTCAAGATTAGACCTGGCAAGTCTCTCCCACTGGTAGTATCCTGCCGGTGGTCTGGGAAGCAGTGGTGTGTTAACTTTATTGTGTGTCTGTATGTTTCACCGGCCTAGCTGGAGGGGTGGGGGGTTGATGCTACATGTTACACGTTTGTTTATTGGACCCCTCACCCCCATATGCATGGCCTGTGAACATATGTTACTCATAACTGCTGTATCACATCCTAGCTATATACATGTGTATATTTACAGTCACATATATATATATCTATTTACATTACTATATGCAGATATATCTGTATATGTATGCATACATGTATATTTATATTTTGCTATATATATATATATATATATATATATATATATATATATATATTAAGAACAACCCAAAACGAGAACCAGAAGCTCAAATCAATAAAATATCACTCAAAAAATAAGGTAAGGAGCAAACAGTCTGTCTAAAAAATGGAAGTAAAAACTCCAAGGTAGTCCTGTATATATTGCTAGTCTTCCATGCGTTCCTTCAAACAGCACATGTAAGAAAATCCAATCTTATAGCAGATAAAGAGATGACAAAAACCATTCGGTTCAGAGACAAAAACAAGACATTTGAGATTTAGTGTGTGCTAAATACTGTTTGATTTATTTTAAACTTATTTATTTTAAATTTGTTTTTAAATATGGGTAGTAACTAAATCTTTAGAGATGATCCATGTTTTTAATTGTCTTCAGCTGATTTGTACATTTGTAATTGATTCATTAGCAGTTGATTTAGATTTCAATTACATGTTTTATGAGCTTACTACTATATAAGCCTTTAGATAGGTTCATTTGTTTGTCTGATGAAGCGGAGTATAGCTCTCCGCGAAAGCGCTCACTATTAATAAATTTCTTGTTTTTGTCTCTGAACCGAATGGTTTTTGTCATCTCTTTCCCCGGGATTCATGAACCTTGCGCCAGGCGCCCGCATAGCGTCGGCGTTATAAAGCCAAATATGGCCACCGAGCGATTCAGGTATGAACCAATCCCACGTGCACTACCGGCGTGCGCCGGACCTGCGCCGCCCCCGGCGTAGGTATGCTAAACACACTGTGTGCAGTATTGCACCATGCAAATGAAGGCAAATAGCGATCCACGAAGTTGGGCAGGCGAAGGCGTGAACGCGGCAATGTAAACCAAAAAGCGGTTTACATTTACCCAAACATGACCAAGGAGTAATGGAAGGCTGTCAACGTCAGGTATCATACAGGTGCAATATGCCAATGGTGAAAGGCACCGAGAATGTCCAAAGAAAACATGCACAAACTGTAAATAATGACATAAATGTTATGTACGCAGAAACCACAGCAGAACCCCGGATATGTGCACAGAAGGTGCAAAACAATGAAATAATATGAGAATGTCCTAAAAGAGCAGTATAATACACATCAGATGCACAGCCACCACACACCATAGTATGTATGGAAAGCCTCAACCCCAGTGCAAGGGTTGTCAAGGAGTGGCAGTAGTGTTCGGCGCCGTAACCATGTATTAGCAGTCAATGCCATGCAAATGAGGCAGATAATAGTGAATCGCAAAACCGGCGCCGGTGTAAGGATAGAGCAAACGGCGCAGCGGTAGTATACCGAGGAGTGGCCTGCACGGAATACATGTCAATCGCAGAGGGGTGTGCCACTGTAGGAGAAAGCACATTGGAGGCCAGCAAACATGGGCTGTACAATGCACATCACAGCAGTAGGACCGGCATGTGAGGAAATAGATGCGCTGAGAGTACATAATGCGCGCACAGATGCATGTGCACGAGGATGACTACGTTCCCCAACCCAGTCATGTGACGGCCTCCCCGTCAACAACCATGGATATAGGAAGGTAATGCGGAGAATATGAGGAAATGCGGAAGCAGTGTAATTGGAGCCGTAATGAGCAATCAACACCAATCAATCCAGGAAGGGCAAACGGCGGCAGCTGACAACTCTGCATGCAGACTCCCGCAAAACGGGAAAGGGGAGGCATAGGAATGCAAAGATCGTAGGGGATGTAGTAGAAATGCAAAGAGCAAAGAACCGAAATAGCACAGCCAAGTACAGAGGTAGCATAACGGCGGCAGACAAAATGCATCATATGCCATGTGCCTGCAGGATGCACTGCAGGCAATAGTAGGTGCAACGTGCAGAAACAGTAATGTAAGATGCAAAGCTAAGCCAATGCAGGCAACTGTAATGTAACACTAAAGGCAATACCGTTGCAGTTGCAATGGTAAAACACCGAAGATAATCCACAGATACGGCTGCACAGACACACCCAATGACATCACTGGGTATACAGCACAACAGTATAAAGTGTGAATGCACACAACACACAGCGATTTCCCAAACGCCGCACCGTAGGGTGTAAACACACGGGGAACTTTTAATATGTATATGTTGGGTGCCGCCGTGGCCGTGATGCATAGGTATGTGTCAGAGACAGACGGAGTTGCGGAGGAGGGTGCCGACAACTACCGTAGGCCTCATAGGAGAAGGAGAGTGTTCAGACCAAGGGTGACCTACCAGGGGCTGCAAGACCTGGAGATAGTAGAGCGCTACAGGGTGGACAGGGACACGTTACAGCAAATAGTGGAGCTGTGCCGGCCACACCTGAGAACAAGAGACAACAGAGGGGAGCCCATCCCAGTGGACACAAAGGTATGTGTGAGCTTGCGAATACTGGCTACAGGTACCTTTCAAAGGCCAACCGGGGATATAATGGGTATCTCACAGGCATCAGCATCCAGGGTACTACAGCAGTTCCTGGATGCCATGTTACGACATGTCCATGAGTATATAAACTTCCCCAGATCTCAGGAGGAGTTGGCTAGCAATATGCGCCACTTCCACCGTGTGGCACAATACCCGGAGGTACTGGGTGCAATAGACTGTATGCACATAGAAATCAAGTCACCGCCCGGGGAGCAGGGTAGACACTACATAAACCGCAAGGGATACCCCTCCATCAATTGCCAGGTCGTGTGCAATGCGCAGGGCAGTATCATGGACGTGTGTGCTGGCAGCCCTGGAAGCTACCACGACTCCCATATCTGGCATGCCTCACAGCTGTATCAGGTATTTGCCAGGGGGGACATCACACAAGGTCACCTTGTGGGGGATGCTGGCTATGCACTGGAGCCGTGGATGATGTTACCCATCAGAAATGCACACACACACATGCAAAAACGCCATAATGAGGCACACGCACAAACCAGAATAATCATAGAGCGTGTGTTTGGGATGTTGAAATCACGGTTCCGGTGCTTGGATACATCCGGTGGAGCCTTGCAGTACTCTCCAGGCACATGTGCCCACATATTCATAGTATGTTGTATGCTACACAATATGATTCTGCGGAAACAGCTGCTGCAGGGACATAATGGTGTAGGGCCACCAAGCCCGCCACAACTGCCAAGGCAAGCACAGGCACAGGGCGTTCAGCGCCATGAACACACTGTGCCAGCCCCAGTAGGTAGACGGAGGCGTACCCAATATGCCTATGCCCTGGCAAAGAGGGAACGCATAGCACATAGTTTGACAGCGTAGGCCCCATGGACTGACACCTCCTTACCTGCACACACAGTGGAATGGATGCCACACAAACATGTCCGCCCATAATGTGTACCGTATGGGCGGACCTATGTGTGACTCCAACAAAGGCACCACCCAAACACTGCACACCCAATAGCCAGCAGAGCATGGAACGCCAACACCTCAACCGCACGCCGGTTCTACAGCAGACGGGCGTGTCAGATGCTGCCACTTTCGCCGCAAGTCGACTACATATGTACTTATGTGCATACACAGATACGGAAATAGATATCATTACACACGTAGAAATATATGTACACATACACAGATATAAAGTACAACAGGTTAATATGGAACCCAGGGATGCAAGTTTACAGATAAGTAAGACGCAAAATCTCCACATAGTAAATATAGTGAACGACAACCCGATCATCCGGGAGGGTGGGCAGAGCAGGGAACGCCAGCCATGGAAATGTCAACCTGCATCAATACATATCCGTGGGTCGGGATGATCGCCAGGCCACGGTACAGTAACGGGATATGTGCGTGTCATATCCATAGGATATGAGTGCGGAGGTACACACCGCCACCGGCGTGCGCCAACGAGGTACTGTGTGCAACCGTCGGTGCGAAGCGGCAATCATACCTGTCAAGTGTACGTCATTATGAGGATTACCTCATTTGGGGTCTAAAACAGTTCATGTTCCTCGAAGTTCCTCAAAGTTCCACATTGAAATAGTCTGTCACACATTCATTGTTAGGAATGTATTTAAATGAAATCCTGGTAAATAGAAATTAATCATAGTAATTCATTAAAGGTTCTTCTTTGTAAGTAAATCAGCATATTTTAACCATCCTATGACCTTCTTAGCTGAAGTTGTTAGTAAGCCATTAGTATGTGTTCCACATTTTGCCCATTTGTTCCACATTATGAATGTGTGTGTTCCTCGTTTTGGAAATGGAAGGTTGAGAGCTATGGCGGCAATATGTGTATGTGTGAGGTGAGGTTGTCGTGTGTTCCGCTGTGTGTGTGTAATGTGTGTGCCACTGTAAAATGTGTATGTAGGTGACATGTCACAGGCGGAGTGTAATAACATGCGTAGGCATACAGTACAGGAACCATAGGCGTATGTACAGCAGTACCCACAAAGTAGTACTGACATCTCCTCAGTGGCTAGGCGCGTGGCGACGTAAAACGATGCAAAGTGGAAATGTCCCAGAATGTACCACAGGACCATAGCCAACAGGAGATGCAAAGGACGCATGTACAAACCATGACCGTATGTATGGCGGTCATATGGTAGACTCAACACGATACGTCGGCAACGTTATACAGCATCAGGCATGTACGGCGAAAATACGCATGTGCTATCCCGGCACCGATCGTGGCCACCTACGGTCCCGTAAATACCGCTGTGTGTTCCACGACCGTTAAGTAAGCAAGCGCCACACGAATAGGAGGCAACCGGTAGCATACAGGCCGTCCCAAGTACAGGACCACAATCACCGTAACTATCAGTGACAAAATGCCAATGGATAGTAGGCACAGACGAACATCCGCAGATATATAACCGATGTGAAGGAGGAATACGTGCAGGAAGCAAACATGCAGGCGATACCGACACCACACGACATCAACAAAACAAACATTCCCAGAACAACAGACAGGTAACCTGCAGCTCCCCAAGCAGGGATGGAGCACACACACAAGCATATCTTGTATGTATAAATGCAAGACCCACACACGCCGTCACCCACATCCGCAGATATACCCCATCGCACATATCAAAGGGATAACAGCCAAAACCGTAGCAAAACATACAGGCAGTCAATGACAGCGGCATACCCAACAAGCGTGGGAAACACTAGCAGCAGCTGATGCATCCTTGCATCCGTTGTGTACAGGAATATAACAGCTATGTTACACATCTGAATGCACAACGCCATTGACAGACGCCGCCAGGACACGGACACCCACATGTCGAACAGAATACCATACCCAACACACACAATCCACGGCTAACACCACAGCGAAATGTACCTGACACCACACATAGCGGATGCAGTCACACAAACATGGTACAATACATACCATCCCCACGAAGGTATTGCAAATAACCAACGGCCACACGAGGAATGAACCATGGCCTAGTGCCGACGCGTAACATACGAATGGAGGGGGATCACCGGTGATATGCGCATAAGTACACACCGAGGAACAGCTATTGGCGTGATGAACCCACATGCCTCAGGTGACAACGAATATAAGGAAGACTCCCTGGATATTCAAACCGTATGTTCATACCGAACAAATACTGAATACAAAAGAAGGAGTAGCAAGCAAGTACTGACGAATACAGAACCAAAGGCCGGAAAGGTATGTCGAACCCACGAGATGTACTGTTGTGTAACGCATGATACGTATGACGAATCTGTACAGTATGTGAACGGTGTGTGTAAGTAAAGATACCTGTCCATCAGGCAGAGAGTGGTGAAAGTTGGTGATGTAATGCTAAGCCGCGCAGCATACCAACTACTGTGGACAACGTGTGCACAGCAGTGGGACAACATGTACACAGCCGGGATAACCCCAGGTTAGGCTTGCCACCTTTTCAAATGGCCAAAGTGGGACATTTTTGGGACACACATCAGATGTTACAGGCGGACACATACCCATGGTCAGTACAAAGGGTAGAACTTTACTCTTTTGCCTAAATAAAAGCGTATTCTTGTAGCAGTTTAGTTGCTTATTGTGTTTCTTGTAACATTTAGGTATTTTACATACATAAATAACTATGTTATGCAACTATTACATAAAATATGGGACATAATTATGTCCTACAATCTCAGGACATTTGCCATTTGTAATATGTTTTGTCAGGACACAACTGCCCA
Source organism: Protopterus annectens (assembly GCF_019279795.1). NCBI lineage: Eukaryota > Metazoa > Chordata > Ceratodontiformes > Protopteridae > Protopterus > Protopterus annectens. Next base: position 485,575,528 of record NC_056725.1, on the reverse strand, counting down.
AAGAGGGACTGTCCCTCGTAAAGTGGGACAGGTGGTAACCCTACCCAGGTCCGCCATAGGGATTTCAAACACAGAACAATGCCACCACCCACGCTGATGCTGGCAGTGGATATCCAACAA